>NW_002987447.1:158384-178297 GCF_000006295.1 Pediculus humanus corporis
ATCAATAGAGCAGATGGTGAGGCGACAGCTTTATTAGCTATCGCTGAAGCTAAAGCAAGAGGTTTAGAGGTTATAGCTAAAAGTCTACAATGCCCTGTAAGTACAATTATTAAATAATATTTAAAATTAGAATATTAATTATTACTGCATTTGAACCTTATAAAATAACACAGTCAATTACTAAATTGAAAATTATAATTTTTTTTTTTAGGATGGGAAAAATGCTGCTGCGTTAAATGTAGCACAACAATATGTTTCAGCTTTTAATCAATTAGCACAAAAAGGTAATACATTAATAATACCCAGCAATGTCAATGATGTTTCTCAAGTTGTTGCTCAAGCTCTGACCATATATCAAAAGATTAACCAGTCTTCTTCAGATCATTTATTAGATAGTGAAAAAGTTTATGGAGATAATACGAGTAATTTTGATGATGACACCAGTGAAACAGAATTACCAATAAAGTCAGCAAAATCTGAAGGATAAATATTTAACATTTTTCAATATAAAAACTTTGTTTAAAAAGATAAAAAATTTACAAAATATTTTCATACCTAAATTAAAACATCTAAAACAAAAAAAAAGTAATGCTATATTATTTCATTATAATTGTAAAACCATGAAAAATACTAGAATAATAAAGTGCATGAATGAATTTTTAATTTATCAGTTTTAAAGAAATGTTAAAAATATTTTATGTCAATAAAAAGCACCATAAAAAATGCTTGATTAGAAAATTATCTCATTATTTAAAAAAAAAAATATTACCTCTCTGTCGTTTTCTATTTAAGAATGTAAAATTTATATAACCACACATTATATAGAATACCAAAAATTATATATCTAAAATATTTTTTCATTTTCCTTAAACTTAATATTATTTTTACATTTATACAAAAAATTAACATTTTTATTTTTTATACAAAAAAAAAGTGTGAGTGATATTACTTGTTATTAAATAATATCGATTTACAAGTATATTTTCTAAAAAGAATTTCCCGTCTAAATGTAAAATCATGTGTATTTATATAATTCTAGCTGTAGAAATGGTAATTTTTTTACTATAAGTTTTATGTAATATATTTTATGAATAATATAATTACCTTTAAAATTGTAATTTTCAAGTACTTAAAATAATATCATGTTTTTTTTAAGGAAAATAAAAAAAGAATGAGTAAGAGTTGAAAGAATTTTTTTTAAATCTGTTTGAACTTGTATAAAATACATATTTAAAAAAATATATTATTTTAATAACTAAAATACTTACCGAATTAACTGAAATGTCAACAGGTTTTCATATTTAGGTTCAACATATTTTCATATTTTCAACGATTTAGTAAATAAATTTTTACAAAAAATTTTGCTAATGTTATGATAAAAGCTATTCCAAGTAAAATAAATTGGATTTTGAAGATATCACAAAGGGATTTTTTATGTTAAAATAAAATAAATTTCAGAGACTCATTGAAAATAAATATTATTTAAATGTACTTTTTTATGTTCGGATCACATAACAAATATTCATATATACTTAATAAAGATTAAAGCTAATGTTACAATTATAAATTATAGTAAAAATTAATAAAGCTTCAAGTTTAAATTTTATAACTCCTAATCGAAATGGGTTTTAATAATAAATACAGAAAACTGTGCTCTAAGAATGAGCTTGACTTTTTGAAGCCATTTTTTTTTTCTTCATTAAATAATGATAATTGGGTAATAGTTTGGCTAAAAATTCCATTTGTAAAAGTTGCGTTTGATGCCCTTGTGAAATCTTCAATGCACAATCAGGTCCATAAAATGCTGAATTTTCTGCTAAAGTTTCTGGATGTGTTACTTTACATCCAGCACCAATGATACAATTATTAGTAATAACTACTTGTCGTCCAACAAATGATTTTGCCTCTAAAACATTACTATCTCCTATGTTAAGAGATTCATTTCTAGATCCTACTTCGAAAACATTTGAATTTCCAATTTGCATAACAGAAGATTCTGAACCAGAGGTATTTTTATTAATTATAATAACTTTATCCTCAATTAAATTTTGTTCTCCTATAATGATTGGTCCATCTTCTGCAATTATACAAGCTCTCGGATGAATTATAGTACCATTTCCTATGGTTACATCTCCTTGTATTTTACTATCCTCACATATAATACAATTTAATCCTAATTTAACGTCACCTTTAGTCTGATTTTTTGCCATTGCAAGTTAAATAATTGCTCTACAAAAATTTTTGTCGATAAGTGTAACTTTTCTTTTTAATATTTTACGATTTGTACTAACTATACCATTAAAAACAAACCTTTAAAACTGAAATAAAGTTTAAATATTACTAAAGTGATTACTTTAACCAAGACTACAATTATTATTTTTTGAAGGTTGGCACTTTTGTAAATTTAATGGTAATTTTAGCGCCAAGTAAAATTTTTAAGAGCCGAATTATTAGAAATTATTTTAACCGCAATTATTATAAATAATATTAATATTTATTTTTAAAAAGTGAAAAAACGAGAAAGTTTTTAATATTTACTGATTAATAAGTGAGAATTACTAGTAAGTTATTATTATAAAAGTTACTTTCATTTTAATTTTAATAAATGATAAATAAATTGATTTCTTCACATGTAAAATAGTTTGAAACTATAATTAAGAAACGGTTTAAAATGATTTTTTTTTAAGTTTTAAAGATTAAAAAAAAAAAATGAATTACAAGAAAACTTTCTAACGTGTGGTAATGTTTTAAGTCTTAAATAATTTTCCTACCATGAAAAAAAAAAAGTATAAAAGTATAAAACTTTAAAAAAAAAAAAAAAAAAGATGGCCATGTTATTATTTTTATGAAATATTTTTTATGCTGTTTTGTATACAAACATTATAATTATGATAAACAATATTTTATTTAAATAAAAAAAAAAAAATACTTTTTATTAAAAGTAACAAACCTAAGAATAAAATTCTTTGTCAATAATATGGAGTGTTCACGTTTAGTTGTTGTTTCCCACAGTGTAAAAAATATTGAAAAACTTTTGAATAAAGTTTATCCTGAAAGAGATTCTGATATTAATAATGAATTAACCGTACTTAAAATTGAATTAGATAAAGATTTGGCCGTTCGATGTCACGCTGCAAAAGAAGTAAATACATATATTAAAAAAATTTATTCAAATTTATTATTTTATTTAATTATCATTAAAATTTGTTTTTTTTTTTTTTTTCTAGGGACTTTACGGTTTGTTAGTTAAATGTTTAAGACATTTAAAAGATAAATATCTTTTAGCAGCCTTACAAACATTAACAAGTTTATGTAATGGTAATACAAATGTATTAGATACCTCTGGAGCAGAATATATGATAGCGTAAGTTTAAAATAAAAAAAATTTTTATATTATTAAATTTACTTAAATTCATAATAATTGTAAAGTTTAATTTTTTACTGTTTTTCAAATTTCAGTTTTCTTAATACAAATGTAGATCTTGAATTGATATTAGAAAATTTAAAATGGATAAAAAATTGCATAACAGCAAATGAAAAAAATAAATCTCAATTAATACAAATGAAAATTCAAGATAGTTTTAGAAATTTATTACAAACGTATAAAGATCAAATGAAATTAATAATAAAAATTTGTCAAGTAACAAGAAAATTAGTTTGTGATGATGATATGCATGTTGTACATGGTAATTCTCATGAACATGCAAAAGCACTTGCTAATGAAACTCTATGTACACTTATATCATTTTTAGGAAGTAAATATATAAATACTTGTTTTACATTTTACATTTTTAAGTTTTTTTTTTTTTTGTAATAATTATTATTATTATTATTTTTTTTCAGCTTATAATGATGATTTAACCATTTTATATGAAGTCATTCCAACAATAACAGTACTTTTAGTTAGGGATGAATTTTGCTTGAAAGTGTACGAACAGGGAGGATTAAGAAATACAATGGATACAATGATAAAATATGGCGATGATGAGGTAAGATAATTTTATTAAAATGGGTTAAAATTTAACAAAAAAATTAAAAAAAAATTAAAATAGGGAATAATAATAATAAAATTTGAAAAATATTTTAGTTATAGATTTAATAATTTTCATAAGGGGGGAGGGGGGAAGGGGGGGGAAAGAAATTTATTTTAAAAAAATTTGTTAGGATGAAATTTAAGGTGATTCTATTTTTTTTTCTTAGCTTTTTCTAATTCTTCTCTTATTTGTTTCAATTTTTTATTCTTTTTTTTCGGAAGGTCAGTCGATGCAAAAAATTTTAAATTTTTTTCTATTAACGATTGATCGATATTTGAATTTTTTAAAAGTTCTTCTAAAAATTCTTGGTGCGTGTACGGTTCTTGAGAACTGCAACCGATTCTGCTCAATGTAAAAATATTATTCACGGTATCCATGATGGTTTCGGTTGAGTATCCAGCAGATATTTTTGCCAAACAAGATATGTCAAATTTTTTCGGTAAGCTGTCGTAAGGGGATAGCAACGTTTGCCATATTCTAAAATATGTACCGTAATCTACTTGAGGTACCAAAATTAATTTTTGATAGGTTTTTACTAATTTTCTTTTATTCGCTAGCCACGGTCGACTACTTATTCCTAGTAAAAGAACTTGATCTTTCGGTTTGATTCTTTTTAATATTTTTTTAAGGATTTTACCCATACGTTTAGGATCCAGGTGTCTTTCCGTTTTAGGTGTTTTTTTGTAATATGTTTTTTCTGCTCCATTTATAAATATAACGCTAGGTTGTAAAGCACGTGACATTTTTTCAACTAAATGCAAAAGCATTTTCAAACCTTCTTTACCGGGATACTTACCAGCCACATTTTCCGGCGATAAATCGAACATAACCGCGGCTGTTTCGGTACAAATTATTCTCGCTAAAAATTCTTTACCTGATTTTTCCGGGCCCAAAAGGCAAACGGATTTAATGAGGGGACCAAGTTGATGAATTCTTGCAGAGCCTAACGGAAGAATGCAAAGTTGTAAGATGAGATCTTTAACATCTCCAGTAGATGGAGGCTGATCAATAAGTCTTTGACGTAAATCAAAAGCAGCAAAAGATCTTTCCGAAATGTAGTCATTCAAATGTACTTCTTCGTAGTCTCGTATGATACCATTTTTATACAATTCCATAAACAAGTCATCCAATGTTCTATCCCCTGTCGGATCCGGCTTTTCTTTTTTATCCTTTTTTTTTTTACCTTTTCCTTTGGGTTTCTTTTTTTTTTTCCTTCTCCTTTTTTTCGGATTTTTATCTCTCTCAAGAGCATCTTTAAGGATTTCCAATTCTAATTTCATAAATTCATCAACAGTTTTTCGTATTTCCATCGATAGCTCACAACATTTGTCTTCTTTTATCAAACTATGAACGTAACCCTGATCGTAATTTTTGTCTTCGTTTAAACCTAACCAAATACTCCTGTAATCTCTGTCTGCGTTTTTCAACAAAGGTTCAAAAGTGCTTAAGCTTAATTCAAACGCTCCTGAATTTTCCTTTTTGTCTTTTTTATTTTCCTCTTTTTTTTTATCCTTTTTCTTATTATCCTTTTTACCTTTTTTTTCTAACTCTTTTTGACAAATAAGAAATTCGAGGGGGGTTAACCAATGACCGGCTGATACCAATGCGGAACCACCTATAGGCGTTAAACCGGCTAAACTAAGAGCTAATTGAGTTTTGGGAATGTATCCCGTTATTTTGTTTTTTTCTTGAGGGAAAGCTTTTTCAGCAAAATCCGGTCCTAAAACTTTTGGAACGCCTAAAACTTTACCAGTTGGTATTATAGGTTTTGCCGGTGGGAAATCAGGTAAAAAATTAGTTTTTTGAAAAAACCAATGAAACCAATTTCTTATTTCTTCAACCAAACCTTCTTCCATTCCATCCGAATAAAAACTTACAATTTTATTTTTAATTGTTTCAATGGCTTCCTCATAATCTTTTTGCCTTTCATCTTGAATTTTCCTCACCAACTTTTCCCTACTTTTAATTCTTAATATTGTCTTTTTATCAATAAAACTAGGTTTTATAACTCCTAATATTTCAAGTACGACATTATGTTGGTCTTCTCTTCTTTTCAAATACCTTTTCCAATGTTTTTGAATTATCAAAGCGGATGCATTTTCAATGTCCTCAGATTTTTTTGACGCAACATTTTTTAGTCTTTTGTATTTTTCAGGTATGGTATTTAAAATTTTCCCGTGTTTAGCTTTTTCACGTTTTTGAACTAATAATATTGTACTCACAACATTATCATCATCGTTATCTTCTTCTTTTGACGCCTGGATATCACTCACGAGTTGTTCTAAAGATGATACTTTCTTTGCTGTCGTACCGAGAATTTTCCTATGCTGTTCGTCAATTTTTTCTTTTTCCATTCTCTCTTGTTCTTCTTTCATCAAATACTTTTCCCACGCTTTTTCCTGCGCGTCCTCTGGTATATTTTTCAAATAGTCCCGTCGAAATTTTTCTCTTTCCGCTTCTTTAAAAACTTTATTTATCAAATACTTCCTGTGTATTTTTTCTTTTTCTTTATCTCTCCAAAAATATCGCGGAACGTGAATTTCCAAATCTTGATGAGTTAATTTAAGTTCGATGAGAATATTATCGAAAAAATAATAATTATCGAGTTCGATTCGTACCAAATCCTCTTTCAATTCCAAAAGACGACCCAAAGCCATGTCCAGCAGCCTTCCGATGACTTCTCTTTTCTGAGGATGAAACATTTGATCGTAACATTTATCCAAAGAATTAACAATTCTCACGTAATTTATATACAAATGACCAATCAACCATTTTATAAGATTCACATCAAATATGGGTTGTTTTTTTCTTATGCTATCTTCAAATTCTAAATTTTTATGTACAATCACTTGAGTTTTATTCCATAATTGTTGATAGTAAAGTTGAGACATGTTGGTTTTTTTATAATTTTCACATAAAATTTAATTTATATATAAAAAAAGAATACAATTTTTTTACATTTAAAATTTTCTTTTTTGTTTTGTGTGTGTGTTGTAACTCAATAATTTAAATAATAGAAATGACAATCAGATAAATAATAAAAATGATTGCTAATAATGTAAGTGGTGCCTGTAATAAAATAAAATAAATAATTATTAATAAAAAAAAAAATTAATGGTTTTTATTTTTCTTATATTTTTTTTTTTTACACACAAACCATTGAATTATTATATTCTGGGCAATTATCTTTCCTTTGATTAAAAAAACTTGTAGATTTAAACATTATTATTATCAAATAATAATAATAATAATTTAATTTTTTACTTTTTCCTAATTATTTAATTTATTTAAATGATAATATTTTGAACTCCATATTTGTTTTTGTTGTCATCAAATTGTCGACCACCTGTGTGAATTTTTTTTTTTTTTTTTTTTAAATGGAAAATTCAAATGATAAAAATTTAAAAAAAAAAAAAAAAATTATTTAATGAATTGATTAATTATTTGATTCAAAATCAAGAAAATTAATTATTAATAAAATTCTTACCTCTTTTTTTTTTTTTTTATAGAAAATGTGCAGATATTGTCTTTTACTTCTTAAAGGTTTGGCTGGATGCGATTATGTTAAAGAACCTATTATACAATGTGGTGCTGCACCTGTTATCATGTCAACAATTTACAGACATAAAGTGAGGAGGTCTAAAAATAACATTTTTTACAGTTAATAAAAATAAAACGTTTGTTTGTCGTAATTATTTTTATTTAATTAAAAGGTATCCCCCGCACTTGTTGCTGCCGGTTGTGTTTGCATTTCCGCTTTAGCTCTTAGGTGTCCAAATAATGCACAACATTTAGTTGATGCTGGTGCACCTGATCTTCTAATGACGGTTATGAATATGTATAAAGAAAATCCGGTCATTTTGGTAAATTATTATTATTATCATAACTTTTTTCATTCAATTACCTTTTAATTTTTCTAGGGAGTAATTTTTTAATTTTTGATTTTTTTTAAAAAGAAAAATGGATGTTGGGCAGTTAGAAACATAACAGCTCGTTCTCCTGAATTTCGACCGAAATTTATTAATTTGGGTGCGGAAAATTTTTTAAACGAATCTAGAAAAAAATTTCCAAAAGAATTAAATTATGAAGCGAAGATAACACTGAGGGATTTGGGTTGTGACATTGAAAACGAATATCCATGGCCGAAAAAATAATAATAATAATAATAATAATAATAATAATTTTTTTTTAAAAAAAATCTACTTAAGTTAAATTAAAATTAATTAATTACTACGAAATTATTACAAAAAAAAAAAAAAAGGAAAAACTTATAACCATTTTCACTAAAACTAAACGCGAATAAGTTTTTTTATTAAGTATTATTATTATTATTATTACTATTTTTTAAATTAAAATATTTAAAGAATAAATAAACTTTTTAATAATAATAATAATTTTTTTTTTCCATTTGATTTATAATAAAAGATGATTTTAAATGATTGATTTCAAATTTTGTTATTATTGTGTAAAAAGTTTATTAATCTCAGACCTTTGAATATGACCTTTAACCTTAATTTTTGCATAATTTATTTCCTTTTTAAACAAAAATATAAATAAAATTCAAGTAAATTTTAACTCGAATGCGAAACGTTTTTAACACTTTTTTTCTTTTTCTTTGTTTACCTTACGTCAATTTTTTAAAATTAATAAAATACAAAAATTATAAATCAATTTAACAAAGAAAAATTCACTTTTATGTAAATCATATACGTAAATAGTGATTGCCATTAATTTTCTTTTTTTTTTCATCAATGAAAAATTATTATCATTATTTTTTAAAATTAAAATGACTTGCAATAGTTTTATTATTATTATTTTTTTATTATTATTTATAAATATTTTCGAAGGGAGACAAACGGATAATGTTGAATGTTTTTTACGCGATTACGGTAATGATAATAAAGTTTGTGTGTGTAATGCAACTCATTGTGATGTTATCAATTCCATTCCACCTTTTCCTTCACGAAAATTTAACATGTACGTATCTGATAAAAATGGTTTGAGATTTTCATACAGTAGAAAAAATTTTGCACGATGGATGAATCCAAAATGTAAGACATCAATTACAACTACTTTTCTTTCTTTTTTTTGATTTTGCGATTTGCAAACATTTTAAGTTTTTTTTTTTTTTTTTTTTTACAGCCATTAAAATTACAGTAAATTCCAGTGAAACTTATCAGAAAATAATTGGATTTGGTGGTTCGCTATCAGATGCGGCTGCAATTAATATAAATTCACTTAGTGAAGATGCAAGAAATCATTTTTTATTCTCATATTTTTCAAACAAGGGTATAGAATATAATTTATTAAGGTTACCCATCGGAGGAAATGATTATTCAAACAGACCATATACTTTGGATGATGTAGATAATGATGTATCATTAACTTATTTTAAACTTTCTCATGAAGATTTCAACTTGAAGGTTAAACTGATAATCAGTTAAAAACATTCAAACAGGTGGTAAAATTCCATTAAGACAAAAAAAATTATTATATATTATAGATTCCCAATTTGTTAAAAATAATGAATGTGAGCGATAAAGAAGTTCAAATAGTGGGTACTGCTTGGACGGCTCCACCATGGATGAAAACAAATAACGATTACACAGGAATTGGTACTCTAAAAGAAAAATATTACTCATTGTGGAGTAAATATTTTATTAGGTAAATTGAGTAAGTGTAAAAAAATGTTATAATTTAACATTTTCCTTTTCAAAAATTTGTTTAAATTCGATTAAAAAAAGAATTTATTAATCACATTAATGACAATTAAAACATACCAGATTTTTAGAAGAATATGATAAATTCGGTTTAAAAGTTTGGGGAATCACTACCGGTTATCAACCTTTTACTGGTCTCATACCATTTTATCCTCTTAATTGCATGGGTTGGACTCCACTTTCGCAAACTCACTGGATTTTTCAAAATTTAGGACCTGATCTTAGAAATTCTAAATTTAATAAAACAAATATTATCATTTTGGATGATTCTAGATTTTTTTTACCCTGGTGGCCAAAATTAGTAAGTTATTTTGTAAATTTTTTAAATAAACAAAAATTCAATTGTTAAAAAATTGTTAATTTGAAGAATTCTTTCAAATTAATTGTCAGAAATTAATTTGACAATCAGGTGTTTAAAAATCAAAAAACAAAAGCTTACGTGAATGGAATCGGTGTTCAATGGTACTGGAATTTCTTATTTCCATCTCGTTTATTAGATTTAACACAAGCTGAATTTCCAGATAAATTTATCATAAGCACAGAAGCTTCTTTTAATAAATGGAAAGGCACAACTTCTCCATTGATTTTAGGTTCCTGGGAAAGAGCAGAAGAATATGCTGAAAGTATTATTGAAGTAAATTATTTTTTTTTATAAAACAATTAAGTACAATTTCATTGTTGAAAATGATCTGAAAATAAAAAAAAAAAATTAAAAAATTATCTTTTAAAGGATTTAAATCATTGGGTATCTGGTTGGATGGATTCAAATTTAGCATTAGATTTAAAAGGTGGACCGAGTTGGGCTAAAAATTTTGCAGATGCTGCTATTATTGTCAATGGTACTGGAAATGAATTTTATAAACAGCCATTGTTCTATGCAATGGGTCATTTTTCAAAATTTATACCAAAAGATTCGATTAGAATTGATTTAAAAATATCTAAATCTGTAATAAAAGCGATTGGATTTCGAACACCACAGAAAAATGTAGTTATCATTATTGTTAACAAGTAAGTTTTGAGTTACACAATAAATACTTATTTTTTTTGATAGTTTTTTAAGTTTTTTTTTAATAATTTACCTAAAATAATTATTTTTTTTAAAGAGAGATTATTAATTCATACATTTAGTTTAGAAATAATTTAAGATTTTAATTGATAATTTCAGGAAAACTTATGATGTTCCGATAACAATTTTAGGAGCTAAAAAGGGTAATGCAAATTTTTTCTTACCAAAAAAAGCTATAATAACTGTAATTTACAGGGATAAAAAAAATTTTTTTCATAAATGTTTGTCGAAAAATTGTAAAAATTAATATATAAAATAATTTCACGATTTTGAAAACTTACATTGTAAATAGTGTTGATTGCAAATTCTATTATTATTCCTTTTTTTTTTTTTTTTAATTTAAAAAACCATAAAACCTATTAAACTATTTTCTTCTTTCAATAAAAAATAAATAATTGTAACAGAAAAAATTTTTACTTTGTTTTCTAAATTGTTTGTTCTAACTTTAAATATTAAAGACTAACAAATATTTAAACTTGGATGTAAATTTTAAACTATTTAAAATAATTACCTTAATAAGTTTCTGTCCTATTTTGAATAGACATTCAATGTGGAGAACCAGTATTTTCTTTTATCAAAAAATAAATGTTAACAGTTGTGTTGTTAACAAATACAGCTTCTTTATGCTTTATTAAAAACAGAGCAGCTATACCGTATAAAAGACAAGGTATACCTTAAAAAAAAAAAGAAGAAATAAAATTAAATTTTTCCTACATTTACTAAATAAATATTTTAAACTATAACCACGTATAATCCATACCGAAATTAATAATTTTTATTACACGATAAAAAACATCTTCTATTTTCAAATCCCTAATAGGGCTTTTAGTACAATGATACTTGATAAAAGGAAAACAGCCGGTTCTTAATATTGTATAATTACTACGACCGACATTCCAGTTAAAATGTGACATACCGTGTTGATCATTAATAACATCTTTATATCTTACAAAATAAGATGTCCAAGGTGGCTCGCCAGTTTGTTTTATATAAGACGTTAATACTTCAGAAGATTTTGGTTTAACATTAACCGCAGTGCAATACCTCCTATTTTTAAAAAAATTCATTTTTACAATTTCCCTATTCATCCTTAAATAATGATAAATAAATTTTATATTATTATTATTATTCATAATTAAAATCATTATAAAAATTTAACTTAAGTTAAAAAGTTACGTAAGTGAAAAAAAAACGACTGAAATTTAGATTAACATTTGATGGATTGATTTAATCACATGGGAGGATTATCAGAGTTTTTTTTGAAACCGATAAATTATGTTTGAAAACTTGTTTTAGAAGCAATTGTGTCAGTTAAGTTTTGGTTTAATTAAAACATTTTTTTTTATTATTATATAATAAAATCATTAAAAAATTATTTTCTCATGTAAGAATAATTAAATAAATAAATCATAATAAAATTTCTTTCAAAATTAAAAAAAAAAATTTAATGGATGTTAATTTTAGGTTAGAAAATAAAAGAATTTTTTCTTAAATTAAGTATGGATTGTACCTTATAATAAATTTGTTTGAGTTATTTATTTAAAATAAAATTAAGATTGTCTAAAATTTTAATGAAAATAAATAAATAAAATAAAATAAAAACCGTTTATTAAAAATTTAAAAATAATTTATTGGTAACTGCAGCCTAGTCATAAAAATGATATTTTAACAATTTTTGAAATTTTGCAAAAAAAAATTTAAATAAAAAAAAAAAAAACTCATAAAAGTCAAAATACAAAAAAAGTCAAAAAAAAAAAAAAAAAATTAAAATGTAGCCCAGAGTTACGAATAAACTATTATAAACTAATTATTTTTTTATATTAAAGAGATATTATAAAAATCAAAACTTAATTTTTTTTTACATGAGAATTATAAAAATTCATAAATATCAAACTAATTCATCAAGTTTTTTTTTTGTAACCAGCATTTTTATTAACATATTTCATTAATTAATTCAGACTTTTTTTTGTTTTATTTTAATATTATTTTCAAATTATGTAATTAAATTTTTAAGTACCTTCATATTAATTTTACTAGGTTAAAAAAATTCAAAATTGAAAGGTTGTTATTCTAGTACAAAAAAAAAAAAAAAAAAAAAAAAAATTATGGCGGGAAGACTTTTTTTTTTTTGTAATGTCTTTTTTTTTTTTTACAATTATTATCATTTGAAAATTGATGATTGTTATCACGATTTTGCCATGCAATGTTCTGTGCTTCCTTTTGTAGAAGATCTATTGTGCTTGAGATGACTTCTGACTAAATGACCAGCAGCAAGAGCTGACATTAATGATAATTCACCAGCTAAAACGGTACCGCAAACTATTCTAGCAAGCTTGCATGCGTTTTCTCCGGGATTTTTTTCATTAGAACCTGCGATAAAATATTTTTGAAATGTAGGGATAAGACTCGTGGAAAACGGTTCGAAAACCTTAAGCCTTACAAACCTTTCACGCCGAGCATATCTAGGCAAGCTGATTGTGGAGGCAAAACAGTACCACCTCCAACGGTACCAATTTCAATCGATGGCATTGAACAAGAAATGTAAAGATCATTACCATCGTCTCCCCAAGGTTCCATTAAGGTAATGCAATTGCTACTTCCAACATTTTGAGCGGGATCCTTTAAGTAAAAAATTAATTTTTTAAAAAAATGGGTTACATACATGAGAAAAAATCTTACAAAATTTTTTCCATACCTGTCCCGTCGCAATGAAAATAGCAGTCACAATATTAGCTGCATGTGCATTAAAACCTCCTATGCTTCCTGCAACGGCAGAACCAATGAGATTTTTGGTTATGTTCACATCTATTAGAGCTTGAACAGAAGTTTTCAGTACATTTGTAACAACGTCTGCTGGTACTATAGCTTCGGCTACTACAGATTTTCCACGTCCTTCAATCCTATAATTATAACGAACCTAATGTAAACAATATTACCAAACTTGCAAAAAAAAAAAAAAAATTATTATTTTGATGCTTATTTATTACCAGTTTACGGCAGCAGGTTTTTTATCTGCGCAGAAATTTCCACTTAAACTCAATATTTCCATATCGGAAAAGTGTTCTTTCACGGTATTAAGAGCGATTTCGGTTCCCTGCAAAAATTATCGAATTTGCTATTACCTTGTCAGCTTTAAATACATTCAAAATGTCTACTTTAGTGTAAGTTATCAGGTATTAATAAAAAAAAAATTTTTTAAAAATAATATTGACCTTGGAAAGCATGTTCATTCCCATTGCATCTCCCGTTTGTGCTATAAATCGAACGAATAAATGTCTACTTGCTATTTTAATATGAATTTTAGAAAGTCTTGCGAATCTAGATGATGAATCAAAGCTTGCTTTTAATATTTCAAAATTTTCTGGGTTTTGCATCCACGTCATAGCTTCACTAAAATATTATTATTTATTAATTTTTTAAAGAAATATTAACAAATTTATATATGAAAAAAATTTTTGACAAGCGTGTGCACACACCTGGCCCTGGCCATATTAGGAAAACGAATAACAGGACCTCTTGTCATTCCATCTGACACAACGCGACTAATGACTCCGCATTTTAATAATGCCCTGGACCCTCTATTTGTGGAGGCTACTAAACAGCCCTCGGTGGTAGCCATTGGAACGTATACTAATTTTCCATCTAGTAAAAGCGGACCTGCTACTCCGACCGGCACTGGAACATAGCCTATAACATTTTCGCAGCAAGCACCCATTACCTGTTTGGAAAACAAGTTAATAAAAATTTTAAAAATATTTTTCAGTTATTTATTTTTTTGAAATATTCGCGTGCATTTCATTACCAAACTATAATCGTAATTTGTGTAAGGAAGATTTTCAAGAGCTTCTCTGAAATTTCCATCAGACGAAACGATTTTTCTTCTAATACCGACTCCTCTTTCAGGATCGTTGACAGCCTTTTCAAGTTGATAAGCTGCTATTTGTTTGTTACGTACTAATCGCATGACTTCGTCATCAGACAATGCTTCTGCTCCTAACTTTAAAAAACATGTATAAACATTTACTCCAAGGGTAAAACTTTGGCTTTTGGTAAAAATTTTTTCAATCAATGGTGTATCAGTAAAAAAACTTACTTCTTTAAATAACTTAATGCATTCATCTAAATCTCTGTCACTATTTTTTACAGGCAACTCGGTTACTTTTGTCTCGGCGAGCGTTTTAGAATTGTTGTCGAAACCAGGTTTTACCATTTCTGTTTGAATTTGTTTGTCAATTTTAACTTGTTTATCTTCGAGTGAATCGCTAAAAACTTCGCTTATACTTTCCGAATTAAATAATAATTTCGAATCCGTTTCCGTTTCTTGAGTTTCCGGCGATGATGAGTCGTTGTTCACATTTTTTACTTCTACAATAAACAAGAATGAGTACATGGTATTCATAACACTAATGTTTTTCCTTTTTTTTAAAGGTTAGAACATACCATCGGTAATGACGTTCGGTTTGAAAAAATGTTGTTCTTTTTCTTCGAATAGTACAAATTTAATGGTAACAGCAAAAAGTAAAACGAGAATGACAATTTGATCGGCATTTACAGTAATCCATCTCATAATATTATAATGAAGTAAAGGTTCTCCAGTGGCATTCAATGGTAACATGTGGTCGACAACAGCCAAAGGTGATACCATTTCTTCTTCTTCGGGTTGAAACGTCCATCGACTAAATAAATTCAATTGCGTGATTAAAATAATAATTAAAATTTCAATATTTTACTAGAAGAACCTATGAGCACCAACCTTCTCGCGTGAACAATCATAAGGCCGGCAGACATTATTATTTTTACCCTTTGGACAACAGGATTTGGCTTTTCTTGCTCTTCCGTTAAAGCTTTAAAAACCATAAATTTATTTTGCCACATTATTCGTCCCTTTTCTCCGATTCGTGACAATTCGAGAATCAAAGAAAGGCAAGCCGGATAAAATGTCATGAAAACAATGTAATTTACGACGACGGACATACAAGCAAAACCGCACAAAACTTCTAACCGACGAACTCCTAATAATAATAATAATAATAATAACCAAGGATAACAATAAAGAAAAAATTCATTTCTACATATATTACACATCAATCAAAATCAAACCTGATAATGTTCCTACACCGATGACTAGAGTTTCCACGAGTGTATCGAGTGTGATGATGGGTCCTAGTTTGGCCATACCTTTTGCAATATTATGTTTTACTTCTTCGGGACTCGACGAACTCAGAGCAAACTGAGCCAGGAGTGTTGCTTTCGATAAATCGATAAGAAGTAAAAAAAAAAATAAAGCGTCCCTAAAACAAAAAAAAAAAAAAAAAAAAAAACAATAATCTTCTTCTTACTTAATCTTCACCACCAAATTTAAATTTAAATTTAAAAAAATTACTTCAAATCGGAGATGTCACCATTCATGAAATTAATAACTGTCGAACTGAATACAAAACTCGAAAAAACGGTAAAAAGTCCAGAAATACCTGCCAAAAAAAAACAAAAAAAATTGATTAAAATAATAATAATACTAATAACACATAATCGAATTGAAAATAAATTACCTAAAATGTATTTGGAACCCAATTTGTGTAAATTACAAAAATGATAATAGCTGTAAAGTATTGCCGTGCATCGTATTATTGTCATCATTATCATGTCGGCTGCATTGTATTCCTAAAAAAAAAATTAAGATCCAAATCATAATTTCTACCTCTTATTATTTTTACATTCTTGATACCTGTACGAAAATAACACTCGTACTCCATAACCTACGCATTAAATATTACTTTATAAATTTCTCTTCAAATAATTTCCCTTCATACTCTCAAAAAATAATTTTATAATATATATATATTTTATATTTAAAAAAAAAAAAAAAAAAAAAAAACTAATTTGAATTTTTATCTAGTTTATTAATATTAGACAAGTTTACACAACATTTTAGGCTAAAGGAAACCGAAAAAAAAAAAAAAAACCCGAGTAATGGAAAATTTTTTTTTTGAATAACTCAAGATTATGATGACCGTGAAATCATTATATATATTATATTTCCTCAATTCCGTTTACCAGAAGAAAAAAAAAAAAAAACAATTTCAACTCGTTACTTCCGGTCGAGAAAAAAAAAAAAAAAAAAAAAAAAGGAGTTGGTATAATTAATATATATTAATAATCGGTTATAAAACATCTTAGGTCAATATATGTTAATGAATTATAAGAACCGGTTGCACAAGTCTATATATTAACCGGTAGTCCGTGACAATTTCAAATTATCAAAAACCTAATTATAATATTTTGAAATAATTATTATATTAATATATATTTTAACTAATATCAAGATATACTTTTTTTTGTCAATGATAGTATAAAAAAAAAAAAAAAAAAAGGAAAAAAGTTATTTGGATATATGATAAAATAAGGGAAAAATTAAAACCTCCTATGAATTATAAATTATAACAAAAAAAAAAAAAAAAATTCATTCGACGATTATTATTATTATTATTATTACCATAAACGGATTATTTTCATATCGAATTCGAGTCGTAGAATTAATATATGGCCTAATATATATTTTTTTAAAAAAATATTTTTCATACTTACATCCATTCCGACGCAATTTTGATCCCAGTCGCAAGATGGTACAGATTTACCAGGTGAAATCGTAGAAGGTTTCGAATCAACGGTTAACAAACATAAAGTTAATGTAAATGTGGCAACTATAACTTCCCATGGATGAGATGCACAAATCTCACCGTGTGCTTTAAATATTCTGTTTCCCATTTTTTACTTTTTTTTTTTATATATCTGAAAAAGATAACCAAAACATTTTATATCTTTTTTTGGTGTGTGTGTGTGTGTGTGTTAAAAATAGTAAAAAATGAAATTTTTCTTTCCCCCCCAAAAAACAAAATTTATTATCATGATACAATAAAAACATATTCAATAAGAAATATCATTAGGTGGGACTTTTATTAAATCTAAAAAAAAAAAAAAAACATTTTTTTTTCCTCCATTTTCTTTGTTTTTATGTTTTTTCTTTGTATTCGCGTTATATATGCACAATATATACAAAAAAATTTTTTTTTAACGGTAATTGTAAAAAATCTGGTGAATCATAAAATTAAATAAAATTTATTCATGACGCATAACAATAATAATAATAATAATGAACGGGAATATATGAAGATATTACATTTTGTTTGTTGTTGTTTGTTGTTACGTGGAAACACTTAATAGAATTTATTTAATAGCTTCCGAATAAGTATGTTATTTTTTTTTTTCTTAAAATATCATTACAAATTATTATTATTATTATTATTATGAGTAATACTTTTTTCCTTTTTTTTTGTTTTTTAAATTAGTTTCGCGTGGAAAAATATTATGCAAAAATTTTGCAATAACTCATTCAAACTCTAAAAAAAAGAAAACTCGATTTTTTACGTTTTGGAAAGTCTTCTTTCGAGATTTGCGATCATCATTCGGAGAAAGCAGAAGATATATTTAATTAAATGAGTAAATATAAGTTTAAAAAAATAATAATAATAATAAAATAAGATGTGATGGAATGAAATTCTTGTTAAAATTATTGTTGAGCAATTCAACAATTTAAGAAAAAAAAAAAACAAAAATTAAAGAACCACGCTTTTAATAAAGAACCTTGACTATTTTTTTTTTTTTTTTTTACGTGAATGGAAATAATAATAATAATAATAATAATAATAATAATAATAATAATAATAATAATAATAATAAAAGAAAGAAAATATAATAAAACTTTACAGTAAAACGGTTGGTTAATTTTTTTTCTCATTCAAATAATAATTGACTCGAATCATTTTTTTTTCTTTCCATTTATTTTTATACGTAGGATAAAAATAAATTTTAAATCCAAAACGCTGGAAAAAATAATTCCAAGAACGAGCGCGTAGAGAGCTGGAATTCGGAAGTGAGAGTTTTTGTGTGTGTGGTTTCATACGTCGTGACCCACCTGAGTGCCTGATTTGAACCACCAAAGTTAAAGCCTATTTCATAATAATAATAATAATAATAATAATAATTTTTTTTTTTTTAGGCTTTATCCTACTATCTGGAACTATACAAGTAAAGAAGAATTTTTTTTTTTTTCTTCTTTCTTTTCATTAAGTTTTTATTTCAAGACACAAACGAATGGTAAGAAAGGAAACCTATTCATTATTATTATTATTATTATTATTATTATTATTATCATTACCGTTAATCATATTTATTTTTAAGTGAAAGTAAAAAAAAAAAAAAAAAAAATCCAACCGAGTTTATTTGACCTAAAGTCTTGCAATATTAAATTTAAAACAATTTTAAAATAATTAAAAATTAATTCTTTGGAAATTTTTATTTTATTTATTAATAACCCCGTAAATAAGTTTTTCTTGTCATTTATTAAAAATAAAATATTATTATTAATAAAATGACGAGATGAGTTTAAATTTATCAATGTTTCTACGTATTTATTTATCGATTGTAATTTTTTTACAATCAATCAATGGCGGCATCGATCGTTAATTAAATTTTGATTAATAAATAATTAATAAAAATTCCTCACCCACGTTTAATAATTATTATTTTTTAAATCAAATAATAAATAAACACCATTTTTATTATTATTATAATCAGTAATTAACTTTGTCGCACTGATAATTTTAATTGAAACAAATAAATAAATAAATAAAAACTTTTTTTTTTGAGACTTTTATACAATCATTATTATTAAATTTTTCCCCTTGAAAATTTTTTTTTTTTCCTCGTATTAATCAACAAAAAAAAAAAAAAAAAACGTAATTGCAAATAATGATAATAATAATAATAATTAGTATCATTTTTTTCCCCCCAATCAACCTTTCATCAATCAAATAGAATCATTGAAAAAAACCTTAGTAAGCTATGTAAACGACCTCTAAATAAATACATTAATTGAATTTATACCAACAAAAAATTATGTTCGTAACCGTTTTTTTTTGGTTGTTTTATGGTTGTTTCGACTTGGAAATGATTCGAATGATAACAAACGCAAAAACAATATTAATAATAATAATAATAATAATAATAATAATAATAATAATAATAATAATTAAT
>NW_002987447.1:178784-181204 GCF_000006295.1 Pediculus humanus corporis
AAAAAAAAAAAAAAATTCATTTCAAAATACGTAAAAATACGTTAATTACAAAACTATAAGAAAAAAAAAAAAAAAAAATTTTATATTATTTGTAATAAGTGGAAATTTTTTTTTTTTTTTTATTAGCCTCCAGTTTGAACAAGTTAATTAAAAAAAAAAAAAAAACCCAATTCGAAAAAAAAAAAAATTGTTTTTTAAATTTAAATTTAAATTTAAAAAACTTACATAAAATAAAAATAAATTGAAATCATTTTATACGATATGTAAACATTTCTTGTTTGTAATTTTTAAAATCGAAAGTAACAATATAATTTTTTTTATTAAATGATGACAAAAGAAAAAATTTTTTTTTTTTTCCCCATTAATCTCACATAATCCCGAGTTTTTATTATTATTATTATTATTATTATTATTATTATTATTATTATTATTATTATTATTTACACACGAACGTTAAATGTAAAAAAAAAAAAAAAAAAAAAACAATATTTTCTTATTATTATTTTAAATTTATCACGATTAAATAAAAAATTTCTAAAAAAAAAAAAAAAAAAAACAAAAATGGAGGCAATTAATCGTTAGTTACTTTGATATTTTAAATTTAAAATAATAATATTAATAATAATAATAATAAAATATACATATATATATTTGCGTTTCAAAATGGAGTAAGTAATAATTTCACTTTTTAAAAATTTTTCTTTTTGTCATTTTTTTCCACCATTTTTTTTTCCCTTACAAACGTTTCCATATCAAACATAAAAGAAACCAAATAAAAAATTTCTTACTCGATTAGGGAAACTTTCAATTTAAAAAATAAATTAATAATAATAATAATAAATATTTGCATCCAGTCAAACGTTTAAAAAGAGAAAAAAGAAAGTTTTTTTTTTTTTTTTTTCGCGCGCGAGAAAATTCATTTCTATAAAAAATAAATGACGTTTTAAAACGATAAAAGTATGACGAATTATATAGATGATGATGATAATAATAATGATAATGATAATGATAATAATAAATGCTAATAACAAATCATTTTCTAATTATTAATCACGATCGAACGAACCTATCGATACCAATCAATAGATCAATCATATCAGGATATGCATATTTACTTACTTTTTTTTTCGTATGTACCTTCGAACCTAAAAAATTCGCGTAAAATCAATAAAAGGTACGAAATAATATTTTTTTTTAAAACTCGAACCTATTTTTTAAACACTTTAAACAACTTTATTAAATTTTTAATATAAAATTAACCGAGACATTTTCTTTTTCTTTTTTTTTTTTTTTACTATTTCTTTTAAACTCAATATGTGAAAATCCGTTATATCATATCAAACAACGTTTCGACGAACCGAAAAATAAAATAAAAATAAAATAAAATAAAAATAAAAATAAATAAAAATGGAAAAAAAAAAAAAAAAGTAACCGCGTTAACCGTTTATGCCAACAATGACAAAGAGACTAATGTAAATGTGAGAGTGAAGGCAATGAATAAGTGAGTGAGTTCAAAAACCAACCGATCCCTACCGATCGCTTTTTTTTTTTTTTTTTTTTCTATATAAAGAAGAAGAAGAAGAAATTTCTAGAGAGGGGATGAAAGAATTTTCTATATTATTGATAACCCCCTCCCCCCTCCACTCCCCTCCCTTCCACTATTAAAACTTTTACTAATTGTGAAATTGTTGTACAAACGAATTCAGGCCACCAATGAAAATAAATAAATAAATAAATACAACTAACTCTTATATTATTGATTTTATTTTCTTTCCTCAATAATTATTATTTTTAAATTAATAATACTTTACGCCATGATTTTTATTATTAATAATAATAATAATAATAAAAATTTATTAACGTTTCGCGAAAATTCTTCTTTAAAAAAATAAATAAATAAATAAGATGTCATCAAATCTAAACATCAAAACCGTGGTTGTGATGCAATTTCCTCAATTAAGCCTTTTACTTAATTACTTCAGTTAAAATAATAATAATAATAATAATAATAATAATAATAATAATAATAATAATAATAATAATAAAATATTTTTTAACGACAATCAAGGAAGGTAAAATAGATAAAAAAAAAAAAAAATTTTTTTTGAATTATTCTTAAAATATTCTTAAATTTTTATGAATTTTGTCCATAATAATAATAATTACTATACATAGATTTTCAATTATTAAAAAATAGAAATTTATTATTAATTACGTTAATAAATAGAAAATAAAAATATAAAAAAAATTCGGAGTAAATGATTGACCCTTCATATTCTTGGAAATTTTTTTTTTTTTTTTTTACTTTTTTTTTAACTTTCCAATTTTAAACGTTTAAAAAAAAAAAAAAAAAAAAAATTTAATGGTAGTTTTACGGTTTTTTTGTTTTTCTAATGGGCTTTTACATAATGTAATAATAA
>NW_002987447.1:181573-185437 GCF_000006295.1 Pediculus humanus corporis
AAATAATGTATAAATGTATTATTTGTTTCTCGAAACAGAAAGTAAAATTTAATTTAAAGGGATAATTCCAGTTTATGTGCATCTTTTTAACTAAAACCTTTCTTTTTCCTTAACAAAACTAATTTATATAAAAAATAAATAATAATCAATTATTAAAATATTATGTTTTACTCTGAAAAGCAAAGGGAACTAACTAATAATTGTAAATTATAGTTTTAAATTGACTCGATAATTTAGTTAAACTAAATTGAATAGTTACTGAATAAATTAATATTAAAAATAAACATTGTAATGCTTTGTAACTGTTTTAAAATAAAGAAAAATGTTCCTGCCCTAATAATTAGTAACTTATTAGTTTTATTTATTTAAAAAAAAAAAAGTACTTACTTATGGGCACAGAAGATATAAAGCTGAGAATGAACAAATCTAAATTGTTTTTTTTCAAATCATTTATTAAGTTCTCCAGCTGCACAGCAACTGCAGCAAATTGAAATGTTTATTTAAGTCTGCAATTTAAAAAAAAAAAAAAACTGATTATAATAAAATAAAGTGAACCAACATATTTTTACATTAATATTTTATCACTGGATATAATTTTATTATTATTATTATTAATTATTATATTTTTAAAGTAGGAGTGCTTGCTATTTACGAATAAAAATTAAATTTTTAGTTCTGAAACTTAATTTTTTTTCCTAATTTAAAAATTATAAATAATAAAATAAAATTTAGATTATAAAATTTAAAATATATAGTTGCAATTTTATGGATTACCTAGGTTTAATATTCATATTTTTTTAAAATTATTTTCAACTACTAAAATAAAAGTACATAATTTAAAATTAATTTTAAATTTTCCCAATTTAAAAATTATTAAAAGCAGTGTTATCAATCTGCTCAATGAAATACAGAGAATTTTAATGAATCATGTTTTAATTTTGGTGACGTAAAACTTAAAAAAGTCGTTAACGAAAGTTTGTAACAAATATTATTATGAAAAATTTTATGTCAAACATTAAAAAATGCATCATTTGAAAAATAAAACTGTACAATTTAATATAATAAATTAATGAAACCTACCAGTAGAAAACTTGAAGAAGACATTTTGTCACGTGACCAAATGTTGTCGATTTAACAGCTGATTTATTCAGTCTAGGTATATCTGGTTTCTTTTAAATTTAATAAAGGTTGCCAACTTAACTTTGTTATTACAAATTTAGTTTGATAAAAGTAATTTTAAATAAGTATTTTTAATATTTTAAAATTTTAGTCAAAATTTTAAATCGAATTTTATAAAGTAATGATAACGTTTACTATAATAACCTGACCATGAACTTGGTAAATTTTTTAAAATAAAAATGTATTAAATTTCACTTTATAATCTTGTTATTTATAAAAAACGTCGGTAATTTTTTTATAGTAAAAATTACTTTTGCAAAACGATGATATTAGAAAATTTCTTAAAAAAACTTACTACTTTATTAACTGTTTTTTAATGTAATAAGTAAATTTTAATACGAAATTATTTTTGAAATGAAAATTAAGAGAAATTTAAAATTTATAGTTTTTAAATTATTTTTTTTATTTATTGTAATTAATGTAAAAAATTTTTAGGTTTATAAAAAAAAAAACTCATATATTATATATATATATATATACATATATATTAGCTGTAGAACTAATATTTTAACATAAGCATAATATTACGAAGAAGAATCTTTTTTTTTCCCTGATCCATATTTCAATTTATTTCTGAATTTTTTAGGATTAATTCCGTAGGACATTAATCTTGAATCCGAAATATCATTCAAATTATTTTCAGCACTATTGTTCTTTTCATTCTGTTTTGAAACTTTACTTCTTTTAAAATTACTATTACTATTATTATTCTTGGACTTAGATTTGAAAGATTCAAATGCTCCCTCTTGTTTTTTGCTATCATTTCTTCCCTTACTAATATTATCCTTGTGGAAATTTGAATTATCTTCAAAATTATTAGACAAATTTGATTTATCATCTGAAGTTTTGTCATCTGTTTTTTCACTACTAAAAAAAAAAATTTTTTTTTTGTTATTACTATGAGTATTTTCGAGTTTTAAAATGCGGTGAATTTTAATAACTCAATAATTTCTTACCTATCATTATATAAAGAAGGTAAACACTTTTGTTTTTTTCTAATATTTTGCCCTTTCTTTTTGTATGCTTGTACATCATATAATTCTACATTTTCCGGTCTTCTTTGCATGATTTTTTTTACTGACACCCAACTATTCAATTCTTTATCTGGAGCTGCTAAAATCTAAAAAAGTTTATTAAAACATACATATTACAAATAAAAATGAAACAGTGTAATAAAATATTTAAGTTTTTTTTTAATATTTACTTCTTCAACACTAAGCCCAAAATCATTAGGAACAACTTTTCTGTATTTGAACCTGCAAGGCATATCCCCAATCAGATCTTCATAATCTAACGAGTAATACTCATCAACATATTTTTCAAAAGATTTATTTTTCGGATCGAATAATGGTTTTTTCTTGGCAACTGCAGCAGCAAATTTGGATTGTCTTCTTTTTTTGTTCCTTTTTGTCGCATTAACTAGCTCATCTTGAATGTTAGATTTGTTGGATGGAATGTAATCACAATCCATCTGGATAAAGTAAGTGTAAGTTATAAATTAGTAGGGATTTTTAGTAAACCAAAAATATCAACCAATCAAATTTAATTACAAAAAAAAACTTACATTAAATCCTGGATCTTCGCAATGAAGTTCTTCAGAATTTTGTTCCCCATTCCATTCGTCCCAATTTTCTGAAATGGAAAAATAAATAACATATAATAAATGTTAATTTAATTAAAATAAAAATATTAAATTTATAAAAATGAGCCCTAACTAGGTTTTTAAAATTAATCTAATCAAAAGATTAAAAACAATAATCAGGGTTTAATAAAAAAAAAAAAACTTACCAATTTCTAATTCTTCATCAAGTTCAGGAAACTCTGGCCTAGTTTCATCAGCACATGAACTATAGTATTCAGAATTAAATAATTCTGACATTCTCTTGTCATGTTCATCAGGATTAAAATCACCTTCCAAATCTTTACTCTGCAAAAAAACAAAGACAATTTAATAAACATGAATAATAAATAATTTACATCTAATTAAGGTAAAAAATAAAGTGATTTCTCACCTCGAAGCAAATGTCTTCATTACCAGTTATTTCTTGTAATTTTTTTATTTTATCCATGATTTCTTTTTTTTTCAGAGATTTTAATCTTTTGAGGTCTTCTGCTTTTTTCGCTTTTTCACTTTCCTTTCTTTCTTTAACTTTTTCTCTATGTTTTTTTCGTCTTTCATCTTTTTTCCTCATCGATTGTTCTAATGTTCTGGGAAATCTTTTTACCTAGTATTGTAAGAAATAATTAGTTATGTTGAAAAATTAAAACTTTTTTTAAACTATCATACTGAAAATAATGACTTACAAATTCATGATCAGGTTCTTCAAATCGAAAGTTGTATTTTCTTTCAAATTCCTCTTGTTGCTCTAGTGTATTTTCATCAGCTGAAAGACCAGAATCGGAATCGTGTACTATCTCATCATAAGATGGAATTCTGTCTTCATTTTTTTCCAAAAATCTGAATATAAATATAAACATAAGTATGAAAAAATAGGAAATTATTAAATAATTTATTATATTTATTAATTATAGAAAATAAATGAATTTTAATAAATTCAATACCCATTAGTTTTAACGAAACAAGTAAAAGAAAAAAAAATGATACCTTTTATTCAAAATGTAATCTCTTAAAAATTGTTCTCCTTTATCTAAGGAGGGATCTGTCCAAAACTTGCGTAGACCTTT
>NW_002987447.1:185779-187550 GCF_000006295.1 Pediculus humanus corporis
ACATTAGTCATTTCTTCTAGAGGCTTTTTACTATCTAAATTTATAATTAATTGTAATGTTTAATATCAAAAATTTTTTAATTTTTATAATAATAATTTTGAATTTATTTATGTACATAAAATTAATTATAATATTTAATTAAAATTTGTAAATTCAAAAAATTAAGTTTTGAACAGAAGATATTACCTTCATCGTCACTAAATTTTCCATCATTTTCTAAAAGAATTTTTCTCTGATATTTTCCAATTGAACAAAATTCACCATTTTTTTTTGTTTTTGTTGATTGATTTTGGCTGTCATTAGCATCAAAAAAATGAATATTTTTATCATATATTTTTGGATTTTTTTCCTTTAAACTGGATAAAGTTTTAAAAAAATCTTTATCCATTTTTTCTGTGAACTCCTAAAATGATTTTTTTTAAAAATCCACTTATTAATGAAGTTAAAATTTAAAAAAACAGACACTTTAAATAAATTATTTTAAATCCTTACTCTTCCATCTTCATCTTCTTCTTCTGAACTAGATGTATCTGACTGTGGACAATCTCCATACTTGTCTTTTACTAAAAAAAATAAAATTTGAAATGTTTAACTTAATGTTTATCGAAAACTTTACATAAACATATTTTTTTAATAACTTCATTCCAAAAAAACTTTAATTTTGCATAAAATATGTATATTTGAAAAACATTTTCATGCAAGTTAAAATATTTTTTAACTAAAAATTTTTGCAATCAAAATTTATAATAAATTTATTGAGTATTGAAAATTTTAAATTTATTTCATATGTAATTATAAATGTAAACCTAATTCAAATGGTTAAAATACACTAAAATATTACTGTTTTACTGTACATTTTTGAAGTTCTTCTCCTTGTCTCCATTTTTCATATTTTTGTGCATAAGCTTTATTTATTGTAAAATTAACGTCTCCCTCAGAATCGTCTAATAAATTCATTTTTTTTATAAACGTGGTTATTTGTTATGACCACAATTTTAAACACTCTACGCAATTATGGTATTCAAAGGAAAAATTTAAAGGAAAATTTCATAGATGTATTTACCTCACTTTTTTACGGATGTCATTTTTAAGGGAGAAATGAGGCTTTAATGTCGGAAATTTAAAAAAAAAAAAAACAAAACAAAATTATATAAAATAAATGATTTATATTTTTTTTAAAATAAAATAATTAGTATAATTAAGTAATTTTCAAATACCTACAAAAAATTATTTTACATGTACTAATTTTATTTGTGAATTGTACTAGTTTTATCTAATGATTTTATAAATTTCTTATGTTTCTTTCCTAGATGATTAACTAAATTCCAATACTCTTTAGTATTTGGATCCATATCTTCTAATGTCAAAGATGAACCTAAAAAAAAAAATTAAATTTATATATAATCCCTGATAAATATTGAAAAGCATGCATATTTTTAAAGACAATATTTAATGAAAAATTATTATAAAATATTTATTTAAATATTACCTAAGTGAAATTTCCATAACCATTCTGGATATTCTGAATCTGGCTTAATTTTTATATTTTCTCCTCCTTCTGTTAATAAATTTGTCCCACAAACTTGGCTAACCAATATTTTTGCATCAGTTTCGACAGGAATTTGTGAAGTAGATTTTATTCCCTCAGCTAGCAGTTTTTTTGCTTTTTTACCCAAGGCACTGACAACTGAAAAATACAAAAAATTTGTTTAATAGCATTACATTAAATTAATAAATAATTGAAATTCACATTACTGAAATAATTCACATT
>NW_002987447.1:188147-193124 GCF_000006295.1 Pediculus humanus corporis
AGAGGTTAAATATTTACTTTTAATATTTAATAGTAAAACTTTAAATTAAATTATAATTTTTATTTTTATACACATTCTTTTATAATAAATAATAAAAACTAAATCACTTTTTGACAAAATATTATTTCTTACTCTTAAATTATTAAAATAAAATTTTTAATTTTCATTAAACCTAAATTCAAAAAAGGCGGTGACTTAGAGCAAGTAATGTTTATATTACTTTATTAACGGATTCTTAATCGATTTATAATAATATTTTTAAAAAATATGCGATATAGTATATCAAAGGTTCAGGGTAGTGATATTTATCACGAAGTATTATTTGCCCTTTCCGGAACAAAATCTGCTTTTACATCTTACAAGTTTGTAAGTCATTTATTTATTAAAAATTTATTGTTAAATGTTATGTGAAACACTAAAAATATAAACATTAATTTTGTTAAATTCAAAGCTTAGTATTATTTAATATAATAAATATATCAAAAAATTTTAAAAAATGGATTTTATAAAATTGTAATTTTTATTTAAAAATATATTTGTTTAATTTCATTGCAATTCTTTTTATTTTTCTTAATTATAATTAATGCACAGTGTGTATTATAACAAATTAATGCATAATGTTCACTTAATTGGATATTTACCTATTCATTACAGTAAGATTTTCTACATTTGTCTGTTATTACTATTTTTAAGTAAATACAATTTGCATTAATTAAACAAATCTACCTTTATTTGAAGTATAGAATTTTTTTTTTAGGCCATCAAAGAATTACTTCATATTAGTGAAGCAGTTTTATTAGAAAGAATATTGAGTTTGGGACAAAACTATGTCAAACTCAAAGAGTATATAGATTTAATCAAAAGTCAACAATTCAAAGATAATGATAAAATTGGATTATATATATTAGCATTTGCAGAATTTTTAAGTTTCGCTCTTGGGCCTTATTGGGACGACATTGTTTTATTGGAAAATGAAATTTTATCCCAATCTCATAATTCATTACATTTCATATGGAGTAAAATGCATAGACATACAGATTTGCTTTCTGGCTTGCTTTCTCTTGTTATATCAGTAATGTATTTTTAATGCTTTTGAATATTAAGTCAAAATTTCAAAATCCTATTTATTTATTTTTGTTTTTCTTTTCGAATTTTAAAGATTAAAAGCCAAAATTCTTATGGATGTTTAATACTTCAGCATCTCCATCAAATTTTAATATCCGATGTGGGGCCTACAAGAAATGCTGTTGTTTTGTAAGCACATAACTTTTTTAGATTTCATTTAAATAATAGTTTAGAATTAAAATAATCAACTGGTTTTACAAATTATTATTGATTAACGATTTTTATTTTTAAGGATAATTGAAGGTATTAATGAAATATTTTTTCGTCAAATTTCTTCGTGGATGTTATATGGAGATTTGTTAGACACTCAAAATGAATTTTTTATACATGAAAGTTCTTTAAAAGCAAATGAAAATACACCTTTTGAAAAATATTGTTTAAATTGCAATATGCTTCCTAGTCACATAGATATTTCATTAGCATTAAAAATATTAAGAGTTGGACAAACTGTTTTATTTTTAAGATCAAATCCTAAATATTTAGTTAACGAAGGTAAATCGAATAATGATCCTTGCTATTATTAAAATTAAAATTAAAAGTTAATAAAAAAAACTATTATTTTAGAATGGGAAGAGAAAAGAAGTGAAATTTGTGTTGACAAAAGTGGTTTATTCGGTGAAAAAGAAAGAGAAATGCAAGAGAAAATAGCAGATTTGAGACATTTAAGCAGATGGAATGAAAATGGAAAAGTAAATAATGTAGTTTCTCAAGTATCTTCATGCGTTACTCTTCAATTATGGATTCTTGCAGTCCAAGATGCAAAACTTATTGAACAATTTCATTTAATTAACGATTTTTTTCTACTCGGTCGAGGAGAATTATTTTATGAATTTGTCACTCAAGCTGATCGATATTTATCATCGAAATCTGTTCCCGTCAGTTTCGGTTAGTTTTTATACAATTTTCTTTTTCTGATTTTTATTTTGTGAAAATGGATTAAAAAATTGTTTTTAATAAAATTATCACCAGATCTTAATTTGCTTCTACAAGAGTCGGCGAGAAAAGTTTTAATTAAAGAAGAAACTTTACAAAGATTAAGTTTGGAATTAGTCGATGGATTATCAGAAAAAAACAAAGATGAATCCGAAGGAGAATGGAATCAATTATATGTAAAATATCACGTGCCATGGCCGCTTCATTTGCTTTTCACCAAAGAAACGTTAAAATTATATAATAAAATATTTAGATTTTTATTGCGTTTAAAAAAAATCGAAGTTAAATTAGAAAAATTTGGCTTTTCGATAAATCTAAAACGTGAGTTTTACCTTTATTTGTGTTCTGCCGCACAAAATATTTGTGTAAAAACAAAAAAAAAAAAATTAAATTCAATTTCAATGTAATTTTTCAGATACGACGAAGATAATTTAAAAAAGCGTCAATTGCATAGAAATTTATGGTTTCTCGTCAGCAATCTTCAATATTATTTTCACGTCGACGTTTTAAACACGCAATTTATGATACTTTTAAACGAAATCGAAACGAGCAAAGATTTCGATAAAATACTTAACGCTCATGCGATATTTTTGGGAAATCTTAACCGACAATTATTTTTATGTGTGAGTAAATTTTGTACAAATACTTTGAACAAGGGTTTTCCACATAACTTCTATCTCTAATTTGTTTCCTTTTTGGTTTTACATAATTAGGCCGATCAAACGGAAAACAAAATACAAAATCCCATAAAACGAAGTATAATTAAAATATTAGAATTATGCGACGAATATTGTTATCTAGTAGAATATCAATCCGGTTTGGAAAAAAGAGAAGAAAAAATAAATTGCATGTTGACTCGTTTCGAAGCCTTCGTTGAATTTCTTTTGAATCATTTATCTGGAATCAATAGTCAAGTTGTTCATTCTAGCAGTCAACATCTATCACAATTTTTACTCCGATTGGATTTCAATTCATTTTTTTCTAATAGATTTTCATCAAGTTTAAGTGCTGTTTATTATTAATTTTCTGATACAATATATATATATTTCTATTTTAAAGTAAGTCACTAAAAAAAATTTGTTTATATATAATTTAATTTTTGCCAAAGAATTAACTTCTGATTGGTCTATTCTCAAAATAGAAAATGGCTATAATAAATTTATAAAAAAAAGATAATAGTTAGATAATAGATTATTTTATTTTTTAATTTTTTCAACATTATTTTGATATTATTCACATTTCAAATGATTGATTGATTGATTGATGTATAAAATTTTAACAAATAATTAAAAATGATTTTAAGATTTAAAATTTAAATCGATTTAATTATTAAAGCATTCAAAAAAAAAAAAAAAAAACATGAATTCACTAAAAGAAAAAAGTTTTTAAATTATTATTATTATTATTATTATTATTATTAATTACAATTGTAATTTTTCATTAAGACCCTTCAAATTGACTAAACCCGTATTCTGTAAATAGAAAAAAAATGGGGAAAAAAATTAAATTTATTATTATTATTTTTTTTTTAAAATTAAATAAGTAATAATAATAATAATATTCTTACTTTATTTTTACATCCGCATTTGGTAACACCAAAAACGTAATTTTTTTTTGATTTATTATTATTATTATTATTATTATTTTTAATATTATTTTTATTTGGTTCTGAAAATTTTTTAAATAATTTTTTCAACGGATTTATTTGATTATTACCATCTTCATCGACCAAAACGAATCTCATTGATATATTTGAAAAATTTTGATAAATTCTTTTTTTTTTTTCTTTTTGACAAAGTTCTTCGAATAAAACGGGGATTTTTATATTATCACCATTGATGAGAATTTTCAAAGGATATTTAATATTTTTATTATCGTTTAATAATTTATCGACTCCGTCGAAAACGTTGAAACCGTTGGGAAAAAAATCTTTTTGAAAACATTGGTAATCATCGTAATTAAAATCATTATTACAAGTGTATTTATTTATTTTCTTCCATTTTTTCGGTATTCTTAAATAAATAATTTTTTTATTAACGGGTTTACAATTTGATTTCACGTCGGTATTTTTAATTAAAAACAACGGAGAATAATTATTATTATTATTAAGTAGTATATTATCATTTTTATCACCAAACCATTCATTAAATAATTTTTCATTTAAAATATCATTATTTATATGTATTTTATTTGTTACGGTTGAACTTTCATCGTGGTAATCATCATCATTTATTTCTTTTTTTTTATTCTCCTTATATTCGAGAAAAAAAATATTCGTTTTAGATATTTTCTTACTTAATTTCTTATATTTTTTCTTCTTTTTTTTTTTAATTTTTTTCTTAATGACGTCACTTTCCGCCGATATAAAATCATTGTTTTTATTTTTTATTTTTTTCATCGCATTATCTCCATCATCATCATCATCATCATCACCATGTTCGTTAAATTTTATTATCGATTCATTCAAAACGGAAATGACGTCAGTGGTTTTTTTTTCATTTGTTTCGTTTATGATTTCATTTTCGTATTTATCTTTTGTTTTTTTTATGCTCAATACTCGACTGCATTTATTTTTAACGGTTTTACATTTTATTTTGATATTATTTTTTTCCTAAAAACGATAAAAGATAATTTATTATAGATCATTTGTTTTTTTGATTGATGTAATCCATTAAAACAAAATGTTAAATTCAGAAAAGTGTCACCAGATACTTTATAAACAAACGAGTAAATGGTAATAAATTTAAAAGAAAACAGTTCAGAAAGTTTCGACTCTGATTTGATTTACGTAGTCACGAGTCATTCAAATACGTCACAGATTTAAAATTATTTTAACGTTTAAAACGTGTCAGAAGATATAGTTTTTGTTTACATTTATATCTCATAAGGCAAAAAACGATCATTCGTGCGTGTAGTATA
>NW_002987447.1:193597-205374 GCF_000006295.1 Pediculus humanus corporis
CGTGTCTTTAGATGTTTAAATTTTGTACGTGCCACAAATAAAAATTTAATTTTTAAAAAAGTTCAAGTCACGAATGATCGAATTATTATTATTATTATTATTATTATTAAAATCGCCGACATAATCCGATTTTATATCAAATCGTGTAAAAAAAAAAAATCCACACATTCGAAATACTTTAAAAGAAAATTTTTTTCGCACTTTCGACGGAAGCTTTTCATTTTTTTTTTTTTTTTTTTTTTTTACAAAAGATTATTTTCGTGACGACGACCACCTTTTTTCCCCCCCCTTCATTTTTATAATAATAATAATAATAATAGATTTTATCGAAATTTAATAATAATAATAATAACAAAATCTAATACATCGAATCGTGCACATCTTGTATCTTTTTTATTATCTGCTCCCACGTCAATTTAATTTTTACCGTTAATTTTTTTTTCTTTATCGATTTAATAATTTGCACAATCATTTAAACTATTATAATTTTATAAAAAAAATTTAATTAAATAAATAACTTAATTTTAAAATTAAAAAAAAAAAAATAAATAAGTAAATAAACTCACTTTAATTTTTCTTTTATCTCCGGTTTTTAATAAATCTCGTTTTGTTGTCTTATCATAATAATCTCCACTTTCCGTATTATTACTATTATTATTATTATTATTATTGTAGGGAAAACACTTTTGTGCAGGTATATCATCGTAATCGCTTAAATAATTATAATAATTTTTTAATTTTACAATTAATTTTTTCACGCTGTTAAATAAAAAAAAAAAAAAAAAAAATTAAAAAAATTAGAATTAAATTAAAAAGCAGCCATTTTGTTTTTTTTTTGCTTGTTTGTTTGTTTGTTTGTTTCGTTACCTTTTCGATGATAAAAATGGATGTTCGTTAATTATTTTATTTTCTAAAAATTTTAATCTGTTATTAATAATTGCAAGCTCTTGATCGGTTTCGATGCCATCATTATCATTATTATTAAAAAATAATTTACATATTATTATTATTATTATCATTTGTAAATTTTTTTTTTTTCATAGGAAAATATGTACCTGAAAATATGAATTAAAAAAATTAAATCGTCTGCTTTTATATTTTTTTGTTTAATTATCAGGCTAAAAGAATTTTTTTTTTTTTTTACTTAATTGATCATCGAGTAAAAATTCTAATATTTTAATTCTTTTATGTAAATTAATAAAATAATCATCTTCGGTGGTCGATGTCATTTCCGGTAAATCGATAACGATTTCGTTTCCTTTTTTTAATTTTTTAATTTTTTTCGACTCATTTTTATCGATGGAATCATCCGTTTGCGAATTACTCATAACAATATCGTTTATAATCTCTTGGGAATTTTTATTATCATTTCCGGTCGATGAAGTTTCCGTTATCATTTTATTATTATTATTATTATTACTACTATTATTATTATTATTATTATCATCATTGAAATTTTTCGGTCTTTTGATTTTTTTCCATAATTTTTTCCTTTTTTTTAATTTTATTTTATTATTATTGCTATTATTATTCGTACCACTCATAAATTTAAATCCGTTCATATTTTTATTTATTATATTTTTATATTTGCTACTTTCAACGCTTGTACTACTTATAATTTTCGGATAATCTATTAAAAAAAAAATTTATTTATTTACGAAAAACAGAAAGAAAGAAAATAAGAGGAAAAGGAACTTACAAGAATCGAAAAAAACATTTTTCACCGTGTATTTATTAAAATCATTTTTATCCGAGGTCGATGGATAATTTGTATTGTCGGATTCAATTGATATTTCTCCTTTAAAATCATTATTATTTAATAAATAATTTTTTTTTTTTTTACTATTCGATTTTTCATTCATGACATTAAACGTTTTTAAATTCTCCTCTCCTTCCTCTCTCTCTCCCTCCCCCTCTTCCTCCTCCTCTTCCTCTTCTTCTTCTTCTTCATTATCGTTAAAATTTAAATCACTTGATGATAATAATTGTTTATATTTTTCCCCATCATTTTCCATTTTATTATATCACTTATGTGTAAAATTTTATCAATCATCATATGTTATGATAACAATATTAAAATAAAAAACAAACAAAAAATGCAAAATTTATAATAAATAATTATAAATAATAATAATAATAAATAATTAAAAAATAATCAAAATAAATAATAACGGTTAATCTGTGCGTGTGTGTGTAAATAAAAACTTTTTTCCGTTACATTTTAAATTTTTTTTAATACGAACGTTGAAAGGCTCAAAGTGGTATTTTTTTTGTTTAAATATAATAAACGATATTTAAAAAAATATATATATATATTTTTATATTTTAAAAATATAAAATAATAATAATAATAATAATAATTATAATACATTAGGCACTAAATATATTGAATTAAAATTAAATTTTATATAATGAAACAAAACGTTTTATCATAACAAAAAAAAAAAAAACTTGTTCGTAATATTATGTATACAGATATTTATATATAAAAATTTTAAAGTGAGGAAAAGGAAAATGTTGATATCCGGATTTAAAAAACTTCTTTTCTAAAATTAAATCCAAATTTATCACATTTGAGACGAAGAATTCTACCCAATTGTGGGGGACCGCAATAAAAAACTGTTATTTTTCCTTTTTTCTGATCTAAAAGTTGTTTAAAAACTTTATCCCAATTCGGTCTTCCCGCATTCGTTCTTGTTTTCAGTCCAGTTATCAAATCTCTTTTTTCCTTTAAAAAAAAAAATCAAATTTTTTTATAAATTGTAGATTTTTTGTTTGTTTCGGACATAATAAACTCATAAGTAAGAAAAAATTATAGTACTTTTTCGTGAAGGAGATCCAATGCCAATTGTAAACCGACAGCTTTCATGTCGGATCTTTGTAAAGCGCTCGTTATGTACATGTGCATTTCTAAAAATCTTTCCATGGCGACTCCCAATTCCGCTTGTTCTATTTCCAATTGTGATAATAAATTAACAAACCATTCGAACGATCTTTGATCACGATTTATCCAAAAAAAGTCTACTTTTCTCAAATTCATTATTGTTTGTGGTATTTCGCTTGCCCAAAAAAATTTACATTGAGGACAAGTGTGACGAGCTTTCCAATATCTGTGCATTATCGATTGTAATATTGATGCAAATGGCGTGACTCCAATACCGGTTGCTATTAAAACGGCATGTTGGGCTCGGAAAATGTGATTTGATGGAGCACCGTAAGGTCCATCAATAAAAATCTATTTTAAAAAAAAAATTATTCGCGTTAATTTTTTTTATTAAAATAAAAATAAAAACCTTAATTGATGTTACCTCTAAAGGTTTTCCCGCGACCGGATAATTAACCGACGTTAATGGAAATTTCGAACCTGAATTTGATTCGTTTTCCGTTGTTATCCTTCCTTCTTCTACTTTTTTCTCTTTATTAGCATCTGTTAATTATTATTATCATTATTATTATTATTATATTAAAGAATTCACGAGAAAATAATAATAATAATGGATAAATTGATTCCTTACAATTTTTAGCGAGTGTCATTGCATTTATTTGTGCTTCGCAATTTTCTAAACTCGGAGTTTTAAACGCGATAATTGTAGGTTTCGTTCTCATGTACCTGAAACTTTGAGCAAGTGACTTGTTTTGAGGGCTTAAATATGCCAATCCCAATGACTGAAGCCTCGCTCTCCTCATTTGAACTTCGTCGAAACTCCTTTCAGATTCCGAACGATTATATTCTCTCAAACTGAAAATTTATTTATTATTATTATTATTATTATCATTATTTTTAGATTGTCGACATTTGAATGAATGAATGAATGAATGAATACGAACGCCAAAAGCCTTTCTCTTTTTTTTAAACGAGTTTGAATATCTGGCATTGATTGACTTTTTTCTAATGGTTGTTTTTTAGACATCAATAAAAGCGGAAGTTTTTTTTCAGGTGGGGGTTTCCGGATTTGAACTATGGATTTATTACAAGACAAATCTCCTTCCGAATTCGATTGTGGTGATACCACATCATTACTCGTATCGAAACCTTCATTTACGAGTCCGACGGCGGCATTCGACGATGGTAAGTTACGTTTAAATGACATTATTCGTACCGGTGAATTTTTTTCTTTATCCCTATTGGAAAATTTTCTCTCCAACCTGAAATAAAATTTAGTTCGATTATATTTTATTAAATAGAAAATGAAGAGTCTGTTTTTTTTTTTTTTGTTAAATTAATTCTACATTTGTAATTTTTTAATTGGTTGTTTTTCGTTAATTATTTTCTCTTCTTTTAAAACGAGAGGTTTTTTATTCGTGTGAATTCCCGTTTGAACGGCCGTTATTTGATCCTGAGCATTATGTAACTTTTCTTGTTCTTTATCAAAGTACTCGTAAAGACGATTCGTCCATTCTCCGACTCCTCTGATATGAAGCCACATGTAATCTAAAAGTATTATTTCGATCAAAGGTTGTGATTTTTCCAACAGCATCACTTCTGTATCTTTTTCCTCTTCCTTACCTTCCTGTTCTGGAGCACTGCTCACCGTAAACGGATGCCATTCGTATTTTGCAATTGCTGGTATGTTAACAAACACGTAATCTCCGGGATAGTAATCAAAATGCGGAGGCCTTTTAATTACAAGATGAGTCACTCTTGAGGGTAACAAAAGACCGGAGCTTATGTAAGTTTTACCCCTGTCCGATTGAAGCCAAATCATTCGAATTAAACGTTCTATGATGTAAACGATTCCAGGAACAACGAACCATTTCCAAAAATTTGGACCGTGAAAAATTAATAATATCCAAAATGGTATGTACAATAAATGAGTCCAATAGAAAACCTTCAATCAAACAAAAAAAAAAAAAAAAAAAAAAACATTTAGGGTGATTTTTCCTCAGTTTGCAAAATTTTTTTAAATAAAAATTAAAAAAAACCTCAAAACATCCTCCGCGTCTAACAAACTTTTGAGAGCAAATAAACATAATAAATAAAATTATCATTAAAGCTACTCCAGTAGGATTAGCAGCTCCTCCGACGAGACCGAAAAGACCAGGTTTACTGGTCAAAAGCCATTCGGTAAGCGTAAAATTTTGAGCGTTTATGACAGGATCATATTGAACAACCGTACCTGAAATAAAAATGTGGCTAATGAAAAAAAAATTTCGTTCATTTTTTATCTTGTCAGACATATATATAAACTCACTAAAATTTATAAGATGCATTAACGTGTGAACGACGCTGTATAAAAAAATTAAAACTCCCGTGAGTTTATGAAGATAAATGTGTTGGTCGAGGGGCAAGAAGGTACTGAAACCTCTCGTACGTAAAAAAGTTATACATTGTCTCAACATCAAAACCAATATGAACATGCAATTGAAATTTAGACATTGACCTAAAATAATAAAAAAAAGGAGGTAAAAAATTTTTAAATAGTCATAAACAAACAAGAGGTTCGTCGATATACCTCTTAAACTTACCACAAGCTCGAGCAACAATAACGTATCCATTTGAATTCCTGTATTGAATCGAACGAGAAATGAATAGTATTGTATTTAAAAGAGCAAAACCTGCTACGAATATTATGAAAACATAATTATTTTTCATGTAAGGTATGGTAAACTGATGCGGCATTATTTTTTTTATTTTTCCCATAAATGAAGTCGGTTGAACTTTCGGTTTAGCCGGTACCAACCACCTATCGATGCTGTTCAAAAAAAGAAAAATTTATTTTTAAAAATAATTCCTTACATTCTATTTATAAATAAAATATTCACCTGATTGTTAAGTTTTCTAAAAGGCCGCCATGTTTTTCGAGTTGATTTTTAAGGGCTTCGTACGTTATGGCTCCTCGATTATTTGGATCGGCATCTTCAAACATGGCCATAGTCAAATCGTCAATTTGTTCTTCGCTAAATTTCATTCCATTTTCTTCCATGCAAGCTCTCATGACATGTTGAAGTTCTTTATGTTGAATTAAACCATCGCCTTAAGTCACAAAAAAAAAAAAAAATTATTTGTCGGCGTCTTCGATTATTATTTTCTTCGTCGTAAAATTTAATTACACTAATTTAAAAATTTTTTTTGCGTGTAAAAAAAGCAAAAACATTTTTCTCTTTTTTTCTTTTGACAAAAATTCCGTTAAATAATTTTATTTAAAAAAAAAAAAAAAAAAACTATACATGTATAATTTAACAAGGTACTAAATTTTAAATTACTATTTATATAATTTCATGATAAATTTAGAATAAATATCTTATAATAAATATTAGGTATGAATGTGCCTAAAAAATAAAAACTTGTACCTGTTTTTTAAAAAAAATTCATGGGGAGCAATCAGGTTTTTTTTTTTTTTTTTTTCTATTTTAACCGAAGCGAATATTTTTTGTTGTTGCTGTTTTTAACTTTATGCATTTTATTTATTAATGTTTTTTTTTTTTTTTATTTTTATTTATTAAAAAATTACTTTATTAAAAAAAAAAAAAATAATAATAATAATAAAATTTCGACATACCATCAAGATCGTAGACTTTAAATAAAAATCTTATTTTGTCATCTGGAGATTTTCCAGCAAATTGATACATGGAATCGATAAATTCTTGCAATGATATCGTACCGCTATTATCTTTATCGAATATTTCAAAAACTCGATCGGTAAAAAAGGGCTGAACAAAAATCAAATTTACCCAATAAAATTATTATTATTATTATTATTATTACAAATAAAATTTTTTTATAAACGAATCCGAATGGGTTTTAAATTTGACATACATTTTTAGATAAAAGTATTTTATTAAAATCTTCTCTTCGTATTTCTTTTTCATTTCCGACAGTTTCGCAAAATATTTTTTCCAACCCTTTTAAACTTTCTTTATCCAGACCCGTTCTAGTTCTACAAATAAAAATATTAATAATGATAATAATAATCGTATATAAAAAAAAAAAAAAAAAAAAAAAAAATTTTATTTAAACAGTAAAAACGTTTTCGTATTTTTTTTTTTTTATTTATGAGTTAATAAATTCGATATTTTATTAGGCCTTCAGCAAATATTTTATATAATATTTTATTTATATATAAAAAAAAAATATATTTTATTTGCCAAGGCGAAATTTTCGCCATATCCGACCTAGCATTGCTTAAACTCGCAACAAATTCCATTATTTGATTTTGTGAAACTACGCCATCACCATCATCATCGATTAGTCTAAAAACTTTATCGACAACCTAAAAAAAAAAAAAAAATAATAATAATAATCCGTTACAAAAAAAAAATAATAGTAATAATAATAATAATAATAAACGGGTAATAAAAGATAATAAAATGTCGACCGTAACGTAGATAAATATAATAATAATAATAAAACGAAAACGATTTGAAACTTTTTTTTTTAAAGCAAATATTAACTTGTAATTTTCGTCTGCTACTGACTGTTATCAAAAATAATAATAATATTAATTTTACTAGCCGTATAATTTACAATTCTTACATCACTTTATTGGGGAGGGGGGGGGAAAAAAAACTTACTCCTTTTGCATTAAATATTTGACAAAATTTATCAAATGTTATTGGATCTTCACCGCATAATACATAAGCAACACTTTCAACTTGTTCAGCAAAATCAATTTGTTTTTCTCCCCTGAAAATATAAATTAAATAATAATAATAATTATTGACTCCATTTTCAAAAAAAAAAAAAAAAAAAGGAAATTTTTTCCGTTATAATTTTTTTTTATATAAAAATAATTTGACAAAAGGGGGAGGGGAGTAAGGGAAATTATTATTATTAATCGTTAATGTCCTTCAGTTATTAGTGTTAATACGTCTACGATAATGATGATAATGATGATGAGTTGTAGAAAAATTTGTTTTAAAGGAAACGTATTTTAAAATCGCAATAATTTTTTTTTTTTTATAAAAAATTAATTTTAAAAATATTGTGAGGCAATATGATAGATAATGGTAGGTTGTTTTTTTTTTTGTGTGTGTGTGTGTGTGCCTTGAAAAACCGAGAATAAAAAAATAAAAATTTTTCTTAAAATTTTGCTCGTGGCAAATCAACCTCTTGAAAACAACTCGTGGAAATAAATTATCACTTGAAATAAAAAATTTACATTTTAAAATATTTAATTTTTAATTAATTTAATCGTTTTGTTTTTTTTTTTTTTATAAACCGATTAATTATGAGAATCATCTTAAAATCAAAAATTTTTTGTATTTTCCTTTACTGATAACATTTATCAATTGATAAAAAATTATATTAGGAAAAGGTTTTTTTCATTTTTCTACGTTAATAAATAAATAAATAAATAAATAATTTTTTTATTAAGGTGTTAATAATACATTGGCCCTTTTTATTCTTAAATATACATACATACATAAACACTTTTAATTAATCAAATTAAATTAGTTAATCGATTGGAAATGGGTATCGATTAGTTCAAACACGATATTAGTTAGCCTCGAGATTTTATTCATATATAAAATCGTTATTAAATAATAATAAAATAATTTTTAATCATCTTTCAAAAGTTATTTGTTATGGATTATGTCATTTGATATGTACAAAAAATTAATTTGGGAGGTTTTTACAAACGAGTGGTGGGTATACCTTAAAAAAAAAAAAACTTGTGTGCAAAGACGAGGTCGAGGTTAAAATCCACGCCCATTTTTTTTTTTTTTTTTTCTTTTGACTATAGTCATTTCATATCGCGTAAATCATTTTTTTTTTTTTTTAAACTTGTAATCGTATTTATATTAAATTAAAATATCCGAAACTAATTTTAATCCTTATATATATATATATATACACGTCGAACATTTAAATTAATACGTTTATTTCAAGTAGGTTGAAAAACACCCTATGAAAAATAATTAATTAACTAATAAAAAATATGATTCCTTTTGTATTATTATTATTATTATTATTGAAAATTTGAATTTTTTTCTTTTTGTAAAGCAAGAGTTTAAAAATTAGAGTGTCACGAGTTTTTATTATTAGAATGACATAAACATAAATTCTTTTGGAAAAACATAAATGTTAATAATTTTACCTGTCTATCGTTAGCATTTTTAAATTCTAAATCGGTTTTCTTTTTTTTAACGGAAAATCATTTAAAAATAATTTAAAATATATATGAATACATTACATTTCGAATGTTTTATTATAAATGTAATAATCCCCGGCTTCGATTGTTTAATTTTTTGCTTTTTTTTTTCTCTCTCTCTCTCTCTCTCTCTCTCTCAAAATTTAAATTTTCTAAGAATAAATTTCATTTTTTAAATTGAATAATTTTTCTAAATTTAATTTTATCTGGAAAAAAAGCGTCGTGCGAATAAGACAAAATATTAACATGTAATGACTTTATAACAGAACCATAAAAATTAATAAATATATACATTTAAAACGGTAATACTTCTCCGAAATCAAATCATAATTAAATTTTTTAATAGAAACAAAATATATTTTTCGATACATAAATATTAAATACATTTCTCAATTTTTATTAAAACGAAAAAATAAAAAACAATACATCAACGGACACAACGTTAAAAAAATTTTAGCTCGTGAAAGCTCGCACTCGATTCTCATTCTCGAATTGTCGACAATTTTCCCTCATTAAAAAATTTCTTCAAAAACAAAATGGCGGCAATTTATCGTCCCTTCTTTTGTTTTTATTACTTACCTTTGCAGTTTTTTTTAACATAATTAATAACGGGAGTGTTTAACATTGTTTTAATATCGTAAAACGTTATAGTGAAATAATGATTAAATAAAAATTTATTTTTTTGATGTGAAGAACGTGAAATAAAGTGTAAATGCGTGTAATTTTTCTTAAAGGCCACACTCTCGATGAAATTTAAAAAAAAAAAATAAAACATTTTTCAACGTGATAAATGGCACTTTATTATTTTAATTTTCGATTCGGCTTTTTATCTTAAACTCAACCACAATAATTAACATTAAAGCTTTTTTTTAAACTACAAAACCTGTATTTAAGTCACGAGCGAACAATAAACCTCTAATAATAATAATAATAATAAACAAGAATTCACAAAGAAATTTTATTAACTTTTTTTTTATTTTAGGCGTTCGGTCGTATTAACAATAAACGCTTTTAAAATGAATTTATGTGTACGTGAAATTGTTTTGTGGTCAGGTTTAAAAATAAAAAATAAAAAAACAACAAATTTTATCCAGGTGTGAAAAAAAATCTTTTGGAAGAAGGTAATTTAAAAAAAAAAAAAAATTTTTTCGGCTTTTTGGTATGTATAATTTTAACTAGCGGCTGTAATTTTTTTTTTTTCTTTTAAACTTGCATAATTTTTAAGTATCATGAGAGAAAAACCCTGTTAAAATTCCTTTGAGATTAATATTATACAGGTATTCATTTCGTTTGTGTTTTTAGAAATGGTATAAAATGACAAATTCCCCTTAAAATGATTTTGAAAATAATTACTGATATTAATATTTTTTTAAATGTTAAAAAGAAAATGGTTGTCTGGTAATTATGCATTGCATTATTTTAAAAATTCATGTTTTTCAATGCTCTTCATCATTTATTAATAAATAATTATCATTTTTTCTTTATATGGAGAAAAATACTCACGTGAGACGTAATTTAAGAAACTCCACCCATTCTTCTTGTACCAAAATTCCATCTCTATTTTCGTCGAATAATTTAAACAATTTCTCCAGTAAATCCTATAATAATAAATGAAAAAAAAAAAAACAATGAATCATTACAAACGGTTTTTTGTTTTATAAATGATGATTAAATCAAAAAATGAAAAAATGCTTATAAATCTGTTTTGTATAAAGCATGATAAGAGTTTTAGATCTTGTTACAAATGTCAACCTTTTTTATCAAATGGACAATGAAATAAATAAATGAATAAATGAACCCACAGGAAATAAATATAAACACATGCAGATGGAATTTTTTCCTGAAGTCAAAAAAATACAAAGGTTAGCCTCTAACATTTTGCGGGGGGGTGGGATTTTCTGCATTAAAATGCCCCCAAAAAGAAAAAAGAAAACACGTCGTCAGAAATCAATCTAGGTGGCCGGGTATCAAGTACGGAAAATGTCGCAATCGGTGGCCCCCAAACAAGTAATAATTGAAAATAAGAGAATTTAAAAGCTTAAGGCATTTGCAGGTGCGCTTTAATTTCAAACCTGTTACTGTAAAGTATATGTATATAAGAGAAAAACAAATGGAGGAGCCCAGGTAGGATTTAGTTGGGGTGCTTCGAGCGACGTGAAAGCTGTTTTCAGTGAAAATCTAGTCAACCATGAGTGAGTGAGTTTCATTGGAAGAAGGAAATGGCAACCGAAAACTTTATTTAATTTTTTTTAAATGATAAAAAATTATCATTTCATAATTAAAAAAAAAAAAAAAAACTATCAAATGGATTTTAAACTATTAAGAGTAGAGAGGGAGGAAGGGAAATGTCAAAATCGTGTTAAATAAACAATTGGATTTTGGAAAAGGTCCACCCACCCCCATTTCCCCCCCTCGTTCAAAAACAAACTTTTTCTCATTAATAATAATAATAATAATAATGTATTATATATATTTTAACTTTAATTAATTATAATATTACCTTTTTATTAATTTTTACGACAAAAAAAGGTGTCAAAGACCAGATTAACACTTGAGAATTAAATTAACCAGTTCAACATTTAAAAACCTTCAATTTGAATTTGAATTTTTTTTTCTCTTAATTTTAAAATAAATTATTATTAATTTATTCTTAAGGGTAATAAAAACATTTAGCAAAATCATTAT
>NW_002987447.1:205835-207740 GCF_000006295.1 Pediculus humanus corporis
TTTTCCGTTATCGATATCAACAACATTCTTTTTATCCGAATAAATATTATTATTTCATTCATAAATAATTTTAAAAAAATATGGTTAAATGTAAATATGTTTGTGTGTGTGTCTGTTAACATTTAAATAATAATTCATCGTTTATATAAAATCACCTTGTAATTGTCATTACCTGTATTTATTTACATGATAAGAGATAAAGATAAAAAAGAAAGTGGTTTCACTTGATACTACTTCATAAAAAATAAATAATAATAATAATAATAATTATTATTATTATTTACATCATTTCCTTTTTGTTATGAATTTATCATAACTTTTATCCCCATATGGAATTAAAAAATTTTATATAGAAACCCTCCTCCTTGCACATTTTACAATTTTTTCAATAGATTTTTATTTAATTTAGATTGATATTGACAAGGGAATAGTTAAAAAGGGGAAATTAATTACGATTTGTAGGTGTGTGCGTGTGTGCGTGTGCGTGTGCGAAGAAATTTGATTTACGACCAAATAAAAAAATAAAAAAACCCAACGAGTTAACATATAAAAAATCATTTTTTATTGCTATTTTATAAGAATCCTTACATTATTATTATTATTATTTTAATAAATTTTATAAAGTAATAATAATAATAATAATGAAGGTTCTTTGATTATAAAATATTTGATTTGATGATAATAATAATAATAATAATTTTTTTTTTTTAAATATTTATTATTTTCCTTTTTTTGTTTAATAAAAAATCAATTAAAATTTTTATTAATAAAATTACAATAATCATAGAAATTTATTTATTTATTGATTTATTATTAATTTCAGCCATTTTCACGGTTTAAAAATATGGTGGGGAAGGGAAAAGGGTGGGGGAAATATGATTAATGACGTCATTCAAATAAAAATTTTTCTATTATTCAAATATTCTTATTTGAATTGTTAATAAAAAAATGATTAATCGATTATGTTTTGTAAATAAATAAATAAATATTTCGTTATGTTAATAATACGACTTGTTGTTATTAAATAAAATCTATTAAAATTTTTTCCGATTTGACGGGGGGCGGGGGGCATTAATAAAAAAATAAATAAATTTTTTTACGTTTTACACTTGCTGTAGTACACGTACCTGTTTTTTTTTTTTTTTTTATTACTTCCCAATATATACATATTAATTATTTTATGTAATTTCCCTATTAATATTACATCATCATTATCATTATTATTATTATTATTATTAAATAAAAATAATTTGTGTATTATTATATTGACTATCCTTGATTTTAAGGTCGATTTTTTTTTTTTTTTGTATTACTTTTGATTGTTTTATTTAATTTAATTTTTTTAAAAACCAATCAAATTATTTATTTGTAATTATTTTAAATGTTTTTCCAAGGTATTCGATGTTGTTCGAATCCCTATTATTATTATTATTATTATTATTATTATTATTATATTATTATTATTAAGTTTTGTTTTCGTCATCGTTTGTATTAAAAAGTTTCAATTAGAAAATGTAATAATTGAATTTTTTCTAGGGGGGGGGAAGGGGATTTAACTTCGTTAGAGAGTAAAAACGAAGAGTTTAAACAAATTCTAATAATTTTATTTATTTGTTTATTATTTTTTTTTTATTAACTTGTTTTTCTTCTTTTAATAATTAAATAAAATTTTATGTATTTAAATAATAACACGCGAAAATAAAATAATTACGTAAATAATATATATATATATATATATATATATAACCCCGTTAAATAAAATAAATAAATAAATTTTCTTTTTTTTTTTTTCTTAGGAAAATGACGTCACATTTTTTTAATAATTTTTTTTTTGAATTATTATTATTATTATTATCGCCTTTAAAAAAATTCTTTTTCGAGTGAAAAATTTATTTCTAATTTCCT
>NW_002987447.1:207760-211629 GCF_000006295.1 Pediculus humanus corporis
TTTGTCGATTATTATTATTATTATTATTATTATTATTATTATTATTATTATTATTATTATTATTGAAGTTTCTAAAAAAAAAAAAAAAAACTATCAGGGAAAGCGGGGGAGAAGGGGGAGAGAGAGGGGGAAACAAAAAAAAATTTTTTTTTTTTTTCAAATTACTTTTAAAAAAAATAAATAAATAAGGTTAATTATAAAAATAAATAGATGAAGATCTGATGTTAAATAATAATAATAATAATAATAATAATAATAATAATAGTAATAATAATAATAAAAATAATAATAGTATTTTTAAATGGGTTAATTAACGCTAAAAATTAATTTCGTTTTTTTTTTGTTATCCTTGAATGACGCGAATTAATAATAATAATAATAATAAAATCTCAAATTTTCAATATATGTTTACAAAAAAAAAAAAGATTTTAAAGTTATAATTTTAGAGGGAAATTATTATTATTATTATTATTATTTCGTTCCGGAAAATTATTTATCATTAAAAATTATCCACCGGAATTATTATTATTATTAATATCAGTACGATTATTTAATAAAATAATATAATAATTTGTGCCTTTTTTTGTTTGGAAAAGGGGAGGTGGGAAAAGTGGGGGCGTGGGGGTGAGGGCGGGGTGGGAAATGATTTATTTGTTTGCAAAAGGAAAATTTTTTTGTAAATATTATTATAATATTATAATTATATATAATCAAGCGATAAATAATAATAATAATAATTATAAAAGATATATTACGTGAAATTTTAAATTTACGGATGAAATTTACGCTATAAAATGGTTAGAAAAGACTGGGGAGGGGAGGGGAGGGCGTTTAACTGACCAATGGCCAAAGGAGGTGAACGATATTTAAGTGGGAGATTTATTATTTAGTTTAATTCGTTCATTTTTATACCAATGTTTCGTTCGCGCCATTTAGGTCGAGGCGTTAAAAACCGTCGCGGGGTGACCGTGACTTGTGGGTCAATGACGTATTAATTTGATCCAAACGTTCGACAACAAAAAAAAAAAAAAAAAAAAAAAAATTTTTTTTATTAATACCTTTCTACCTACTATAAATAAGTATTTTTATTTATTTATTTATTTAAAATTTTTTTATTCAGGGATTTTTAAAAAAATAGGTCACATGATATTCTGGACACACGTATGGATAATATGGGGAAAAACTAAATTTTTTTTTTTAACGGGATTAATGTCGTCATCGTCGTCTACGTCATCATCGGGATTTTCAAACGGTTAATTTTAAATAAACTTACTTTTTCGGTAAAGACACGTCTGAAAGTTTCTCTCGTGTATCTAGACGATCCGTCAGCAGCTAAATATGCCGAACATTGTTTTAATAATGTTGCACGAGTTCGTTCTCTCAATGCTTCTTCTTCCATCGATGACATTTTCGACCATTTTTCTTCTTTCATTTTATTGTTATCATCAACATCTTTATTAGAACTTTTTGAACTTTCCCCTCCGAATTCGTTCAAATTTAATACATTATTTAATTTATCATTTTGACCGCCGGATGTCGCCATCGTCGTCGGATTTTTTTCCATATCCGGCGTTTCGATATTTTCAAATTTTTTTTTATTTAAATTATCATATTGACTAGAATTAGTTTCCTCGTTATTTACACTTTTATATTTAGTTTCATCTGAATGAATATTTCGTACGGCCCAACGTCCGCTTCCTCCTCCTAATTTTTTTTCTAAATTTCTTTCTAAATTTTTTTTTTCACCGTGTATGGTATTGGCAAAAGTTTGTATTTTATTATCTATGGTTTTTGTGTCCGTTTCCGGAGTAGATAATTTTTCAATATCCGACATGCCTGCTATAATATCATCTCATAATAATAAATTTATTTCATCTGAAAATTTTTTTATATTTTTTTTATTCCTTTAATTAATTAACAACCGCCATTGTTGTATAAAACGAATGAAAAATTTGACGCACGTATAATATGATAAATGACGTCATTACGTTAAATTTCAATACGATTATATAAAAATGAACCCCCCCTTAAAATTGACAAGTATGAAAAATGATTATTATTATTATTATCATAAGTAAAAATTATTTATTTAAACCTTTCGACAATACGTTTCATAATCATTATTATCTTTCTATCTTAACATACATACTCAATAACAAAAAAAAAAAAAAAAAAACAAATAAATACAATACGTGTTCTAGTTATGAATAACAAATAAATGAATAAGCAAATTTTTTTATAATTAAACCTATGGTTTCATAACAAATAAACGCGTTAGTTAGTTACCTAATTATGTTTGCTTATCATAAATTAAAATTTATTTATTTTTTTCGTATTAATTAATAACTTATTGTTGGTTTTTTTATTTTAAAAAAAAAAAAATGAAATTTAAAAAAATCACGAAGAAAATTATCAGAAAAAAATTTAATACTAATAACTAATCTAGTCAATTTTTTTTAAAATCGATCGATCGATCGATCAATAAATCAATAAAATTACCAATAATAATAATAATAAAATTTGAAAAGTTATTATTTTTTTTTTTTGTTGGTAACCGTTTATTACTTAAATTAAATTTTAATTTTGTCTGTTATTTGTTATTATTTAATTATTTAATCCGACGAAAATCACATAAAAAATTATTAAATACTTTTATTATTATTATTAATATTATTGTTATTATTATTTTGTTTTATTTAAATAATGTCAATCTTACGATGCGAAAAAAAAAAAAATTTTTTTTTTGTTAATAAAGGTTTAAAAGAAGGTTTTACATGTGACCTAAAAAAAAAAAAAGGAAAAGAAGAAAACACACCGATAGCGAAATCCGGAAAAGTCACAGACAGACACATGAAAGAAAACACAAACACATTAGGTTCCACTTGTAAAACTGATTCAAAACAATCCCGAGGCGCGTCGAAGTCTACTAACTGGAGAACACCTGCTCCTTCTCTCGAACCACTTTCAAAAGCAGCTTCCAGTTTGACCCGCGAGTACATTACATCACTAACAAGGATAGCCCCTGCACTCTTATAATAATGCAAATTTTTACTTTGTACCACTTATTCCTAATTACTAATCATTCTTTGAATGGATTCAATCATTCCATTAAACCCTTCTTCTAATTATTTTCCTGATACATAAAAAAGTAGGAAAGAAAATTATGGTCGTCTTCTAATAACAACATATCTGACTAATAAAAAAATAATATTTTTTTTAACTTAAAAAATTTATTTTTTATTTTTCGGGAGGGTTTTCTGGAATAAAATGAAAGCGTAGTCAAGGAAATCGGAAGCTTTTCATTGCCGTTATTAGTCATTATGGAGGTTAAATGACTCCAGAATAAAATCTCGAGGTTTTTTATCCCGTTTAATTACTATTAAAAATTTAAAAACAATAAAATGAATTTTTATTTGTCGATTTGAAGGTAATACCAATAATAACTCCTCCCAATTGGATAAAATTGTGCATTGTGCACAACATGGTTAAATCGGTGTGAAAAACTAGGTCAACCAATAAGGCACCGTTCTTTTCCTTCATTGGCCAGTAGTAAACATTATTCACAAATCATTTAATTTATATATATATATAAATTTTTTTTGTTTATTTATCATTTCCGGAATCGATGTTAAAGTAGGGCGAGGACTTTAATTAATTCAATGATTTCATTTTATATTAAGAGATTGAAACAAATAACTTTTCCATTTGGTCCTCCTGCTGCTGCCACTGCTGCTCCTGCCACTGCTCCTGCCACTCCTACTGTTGATGTTTCCTTCTGTTGCCACTGCTGCTTCTGCCACTCCTCCCGTTGATGTTTTCCTTCTTGATTTATTATAAATTCCTCCTTGAATTTAATGACGAATGATTTT
>NW_002987447.1:212532-215102 GCF_000006295.1 Pediculus humanus corporis
TGAAAATGCATTATAATTATTTAATTAATTTTTTTTTTTAGTCTTTGGAGTAGGGAAGGAGGGGAAGAATCATGTGTGTATATATTGATACTTTATTACCTGAACTGCATTTTAAAAAAAAAAAAATATGGTGGAGAAGGAAAAAAAAAGGCATTATAAGATTATAATATAAGATAAAATAAAAAAAATTGATTTTATCAAACTAATATTTATCACTACTGGTTTTTCAAGGAAAAAAAAAAAATATTTATATTTATATATATATAATTTTCTTTAAATTAAATCGAATTTTTTTTTTTTAACGTATATGTTATAGAGGGGAAAAAATGTTTGTTTTCAATTGGTCAAAATAATTTTTAAATTCAATTCATTGATTTTACTTAACTCATGAAATTATTATTTATAAAATTTCTGCATTTTACTCACTTTAAGGATCATTTTATTATAAATTTATGTATAAAAATATTTATAAAAAAATTTGAAAACAGGTATGATAAATAAAAATAAATTCACCTTTTAAAACCTTTCATAACATGTTGTTTTTTCACTATGAAAATTTTTTTCATTTAATTTTATCACGTATAAATTTATTTAGCCTTATCATCATAATAATAATAATAATAATAAGTAGATAAATAATAATCAGGTAAAAAAAAAAATATATACATTTAATTTGCAAAAGGTGTTAAAAGTTAAATAGCAAAACAAGTATGTATATATACATATAATAAAATAAAATTCAACCAATAATAATTTAATGATGATGATGATGATGATGATGATGATTGATTTTTAAACTATAATTATCAAATTCTTATTTAAAAATTATTTATCTGTTCACATCAGTCAATAAAATAATTTTTATCTGAGAAAGTAAAAAAAAAAAAAAAAAAAAACCTTGTTTCAATAATAACTACATGAAAAATTTTTTCCTTATGTCAATTTGTATGTTGTAATAAACCCCCCTCCCTCCCCTCTTATCACAACACTTTATTTGAGATTAATAATAATGAAAAAAATATTTAATTTAATAAGTATAAACAATTTTTTTTATTTTGTCTTTTACAACATGTTTTTGTCATCAATATTTTATAAACAATAATAATAATAATTTTACAAGTTTTTTTTGTTTAATGTTTTATTTGTTAACCAATAATGTTTTTTTTTTTTTGGAGTTTATCATAATAATGTTGCATTTGATTATTAAAACATTTAATTTTATCATTGTAATTAAGAAACTTAACATAATGTTATGAAAAAATAATCTTTTCAGTTATGTTTCATAAGGAGGAGTCATGTTTCAATGTTTTTGCTATGATAGAAATAAAACATTTAAAAAATTTGCTTACTACTAAACTACAAAATCTCATTCACCTGTTTTTTTTACATAAAATTAAATTTGTTATGAAAGAAGAAGTTGCAATAAGGGTCACACAAATACATAAAAACAAGAATAATTTTTAAAAAAATAATAAAATTTTAAACATTCATTCATTAATTGGATTTATCAATGTTATTATATTTAAATATCATGAATGGAAGAACAATTAATATTTAATAAATCCTTCAGGAAGTGTTAATACTCATCTTTAAAACCTTCAAAACAGGAACAAAACCTTTTACTTGTCTTCCCTCTCACGATTTTACATAAGGAACCCTTCATATTTAATAAATGTTAAGGGTTTCTTTTTTTTTTTTTTTAATATGTCCAACCTTCGTTATCGTATCGATGAAGGTTGATTAAATATTTATTTTCCTTTACACAAATTAAAATTTTCATCCTCAGTTTCAGAAAATATTTCCAAAAGGTCACATCATCACTTATAGGGATAAAAAAATTTTTAGCCTAATTCTCACCTGTAATTTCCAGTTTAAAATGGTGAATAAGTTTTTTTTTTCTTATATTCCTTATCGAATTATTTCATCCTGTTTCTATGTCACGGTCGTTAACTGAGTTTTTAAAATTTATTATTTGATTCGTTGAAAACTACAAATTTATAAATGTACGTGTCATTAGGTTAAAATTTTTAGTTCCGCGTTAATTTAACGGTCGTCAATAAAAATCAAAATAGAAACTTTTTAAATGATATTTATTTTTGCAAAGTGTATGTTTTATTTATTTAGGTAAGGATTTTAAAAGAAAAAAAAATCAGTTAGTAATTAAAATAAATATAAAAAGAATCAAATTTTATGATCAATTAAAAAAATTTAAAAAAATAAAGATGGTCATGTACTGTAAGAGTTGTTGTACCTGATCTCATGCTGGTCAATAATTAATTAGACATTGACCATAAAATCATGTTTTTTTTTTTTTTTTTTACTTCCTACGTACATTTTTTTTGTGCTGTGTAAGTTCAAATAATTTATTTATAAAAAAAAAACAGGTCTAATCTTTCACCTCATTCATTCTTTTAAAAAAAAATTTTTTTTTTTTACTAACCTTATGGGTGACCTCAGGGAGTTTATTTGATTGTTAGTTTATATTTACAAATGGGTTCACGGTTGTTTTAAGATTGGGAAAAGAATTAATTAAAATATTTATAAGTTTTAGTGTGTAATATATTATGTGT
>NW_002987447.1:215810-228750 GCF_000006295.1 Pediculus humanus corporis
AAAAAAAGTAAGTCACATAATTTATTAATATAAATTACACTATTCAACTTTTTTCTTTATATTAAAAAAAAAAAAAAACTTTACACTTAAAACTAATTTCATTGAGAAATTAAAAAATTTTTTTAAATTAATTGTACGTTAACTATATTTTCAGGTTGCCTCTACAATCTTCAACAGTTGCATGACACACTCAATCAGTTGTAATGTGACACTATTAAAAAACAATGTCTTTTTCATCAGTCGAAAAAACAAGTAAGTAATAAAAAAAATTTTTTTGGTTTGTTTTTTTATTTTTTTTTCTCACTTTGTAATAATAGTTAAAGTTCTTTTTCTATTTATATGTATCATCTTTTTCATAAACATCCATAATTTTTTCAGTTATTTCCCAAAGTTTTTCTTTAGATAAATCAGACACAAAAACATTGTACCATAAATTATTATCACTTTCATCTGTTAATGGTACTCGAACACCATATACCTAAAAGTAAATAACATAAAAGTAAAAACTTTCAAAGTTAGCAATAAATTACAAAAATTTTACAGTAAACCCTTTTTGATTTCTTAAAATCTTACTTGAAGTGCTAAATTAATGGCAGCTATAGCTACATGTTGAGGTTTGTAATCTAAAATTGCAGGATCATGATGAAAATCTTGTAGGAATGCAGCCGAAGATTTTGCTAATGGAAGTTTTCTCCATTCTTCCGCAGTAAACCATCCTAAAAATCATTTAATTTTTGTTTAAAAAAATTTTTTCTTTTTTTAAATTGTTTTTAGAACATTCAAAATGAGTTATGGATAACAAGCTTTATGATTTTACCATGTAATGTTTTTAAATAATGGCACATGTATTTATGAGGATGAACCACATTAACTTCAAATTTTAGCATTCTTATAATTAAGAGCTCTGCTTGCACAACAGCATCCCTCATATTCCAATATTCTTCTCCTAATTCCAGTGGTGCAGATCCTCTATGAAAAGTATTGTGGGCAACATTTATAACATCTCTAATTTTAATTTTATCATCTTTTATTTTCCCTGCTAAATATAAAGCCGAAGCACCGATTAACTAAAAAAAAAATGTCATTCAATTATTAAGACGATAAAAAAAATTTTTTTTTTTGAATTAAAATGTATTTTGTTAATAAAAACATCTTACATATCTGTCATATCCATTTATGTCTGCTTCTTTGAAGAATCTGTGAAACAAAGTAACAGCTGTAGCTATCGTTAATGGTTGAGCTTCAGTTTTATTCCTAAAAACGAAAAAAAAAAACTTTTAATAATAATTATTTTATTTGAAATACTCATTGAAAAGACAAAATTTTCAATGATGGTTCTTAACATAATATTAGAAATTAAATTTTAACAGTAATTTAATAATGATTTTACTTTTATTTACATTTTATCAACATCCGAATGTAGATTTTTAAACATTAAAACATATTTTTTTTTTGGACATTATTGTAGTTTAATTTGTAATCAATTTTAAAATATAATATTTGAAGTTTATAAATAAAAAATTTATTTAAAACAAACTTTAAAATCAAAGGTTTTACTCATTTTACCTCATATTAAATTTGATTGACCAAACAAAAAGAAAAAAACAAAATACAACATGTGCATAATTAAAAATACTTATGAGAAAGTAAAAAATAAAATTTGTTTGAAATTAATGAATGAAATAAATAACTAATCCAAATAAACATTTTTAAAATATTAAAATTTAAGGGTAAAAATAACTAACCACATTCAAAAATAAATCGAGCACCCATGTAGCTGTCACTTTTTTCTGAATAATTTAAAGGAGGAACTCTTCTAGCTTTTTCCCTTTGCAGTTGAAGAACATCAATTACGTCCTTCATTTTGATGATATGAGTTTTATAAATTTAAATATAATTTTAAAATTTTACCGTAAGCAAAACTTGAAAATTATTATTATGTGTAGCTAGCCGTAGTTTGTGTAACGCCTCCGATATTTTTAATTACTCTGTGATTTCTAGGCTTTTGTCAGTTATTTTCAAAAAAATATGATAAGAATAACTCAGTTTATTAATTTCGAATTCAATAGTTTTGTTTTAATTTAAAAAATTTTTTTTTACGAATTCGTATTAAAATAAAAATAAAAAATATATATGAAAAAGTTTTTTTTTTTATTTCACATCTATTTTTTCTATGACGCACGCAATCAAAATGTCGAATCTTTTTATATATTAATTTAGTGTGTGTGGCTCACTATCTGAAGGATAAATGTAATCTTCACATAATATGGGAATTTTATTTAATTAAAAATTTTTTTTAAAAGTTTTATAATTTTTAATTATTTGTTAATATTTGATAATTTTTTATAGACAAAAAAAAAAAAAAATCATAAAAATGAATTCAGAATATAATTTTAAACGTTTAGTTTTAAAAATAATTGTTGATATTTTTTGTCTTATGGCAGGTTTGTATTTTTAAATTATTATTATTTTTTTTATTTCAAAATGATTTAAAAAAATAATTTATAAATTTTAAAAATATTAATGTAAAACTTTATTGAATTAAATTTAAAAATCTATAGAATAACAATATTTACTCTCATAACCTCCTTATTTTTTTTAAATGCAATAAAACCCGCCCTATTTAAAAAACTTTCTATTATGCAATATAGAATATCTTGAATACACGGAACACAATTTTTAAAAATTATTGTTATATATTTTTAAATTTTAGAAAGTTATTTTAAAAATTACCGTTGTAGTAAATTCAAATTAAATTCAAATTTGAAATTTATTTAAATTTTTTTGTTTGAGAATAAAAGAAAAAAAATTTTTTTTCAATTTTATTCTCTGATATAATTTTTTTTTATTCACGCATCTAATGATGTCACTGCCAGAGAAATCATTAATTGTGTGTTACCATTTAAAGATTTTTATTATTAATAATTAATTTTGGTGGATTAAAAAATTTTTTAAATAAATGTAAAATTTTTTATTTTAAAAAAATATATATACTATACAAAATATTTGCATAATGAATTTTCAAACTTTTTTTTTTTCAGTTTGTATTCCGATACTAATTTTTTTTGTTGCTGGAAAACCATATGAAAGAGGATTTTATTGTGATGATGAATCTTTAAGACATCCTTATTTGGACTCTACAGTACCCAGTTGGATGTTGTATACTGTTGGTCTTGGTCTGCCTATAGCAGTGGTAAGTACTTATGTTTTATTAGCCATAACATTCGAAAAGAATTATTTATTTATTTATTTATTTTTTTTATATTTAGATATTAGTTATTGAATTCCTAACTTATCAAAACTCATCAGATTCAAGAATAAAAAGGAAAATAATGTCTAAGAAAATTCCAAATTGGATTTGGGAATGTTATAGACACATAGGAATTTTCGGTTTCGGTGCTGGTTGTTCTCAACTGACCACAGACATTGCAAAATATACAATCGGAAGACTGAGACCTCATTTCTTTGACGTTTGTAGACCAGATATTAATTGCACTGATCCAAAATATAAAAATATTTATATTGAAAACTTCAACTGTCAGCAAAAGAATCAAAAATTGTTAAAGGACATGAGATTATCTTTTCCGAGTGGTCATTCTAGTTTTTCAGCTTATTGTATGATATTTCTCGCTGTAAGTTTTTCATTATAATTCATTGATGACACAAAAAAAAAGAAATTTCAATTAAACATAATTGATATCGATTACAGATGTATCTTCAATATAAATTGACATGGAAAGGTTCGAAACTTTTCAAACATGTATTACAATATACTTGTTTATCTTTGGCTTTTTACACAGCACTTACCAGAATATCTGATTATAAACATCATTGGAGTGACGTTTTAGCTGGATCAATTCAAGGAACTGTTGTTGCCATTTTAATTGTGAGTTTTTTTAAACTTTATTTTTTTTAACATCAGCAGAAATAAATCAAAATACTTGTTTGGTTTTCGTAAAATTATCTTTAGAAATTGTGAATGAATATTTGTGAATGAATTTATTTTTAGGTCGTATACGCTTCGGATATCGCTAGGGCAACAACATTTAAATTGACGAAAAATTCTTCATATAATGATGGCATTAACATGGGAAACGCTTTGTAAAAAAAAAAAAAAAAAAAATTAATTTAATTCGTTTGTAATAAATTACAAAACGATAACGACCAGTTTTTATTTAGCAGGATTACCACCTTAAAAAAATTATTACCACGTTTAAAAATCTTCTGCTGATTATTTTTCTTTTTTCTTTTTTTTTGTTTGTTTTAATTTAAATTAAATTTAAAGAGAAAAAAAAAGGTTACAGGGAAATATTTTTTATATTTTTACTTTTATTTATTATTTATTACTTTTATTTTATTACTATTTTATTATTTTAGTAATTTAAAAAAAATTATACATATTTATGTAATTGGGTTATGAAAGTGATATATATAGAAAAATCATTGAATTGTACTTAAAAAATTAAAAAGAAATTTTTTTTGAGTAATATATTTTCATTTTGAAAATTATTTATTATTTAAAAAAAAAAAAAAAAAAAAAGTATTTATGTATATTTAATGCTTCCCCAATTTTATCAATTGCTTTATATGCAACAGTATTGCTTTAACTAACTTTTATATATGTAAATAAATAAATAAATAAATTTGTTTGTTGTAACGAATTGATTAGTTTTCAAATCTAATAAGAGACCAATACTTTTTAAAAAATTTATATATATATTTAATCTTTAACTATACTCATATTAAAAATAATAATAATAATAATAATGGTTGTTAAAATTGAATTATTATTAAATAACGTTGCTTCGATTTCAAAATAGAAAAAAAAATAATTATGGCACAATTTAAAAAACTTTTGCATTTAAAATTTATATTTTTGTTGTTATTTAAATAATGTTGAATAATTTAAAATTTTAATATTATTATTATTGTTTAAAAAAAAAAAACGGTATTTAACAATTTGAATCAAGGAAAAATTCTTTTTAATCTTTTATTAAATAATCAGAGTAAACGCCATTAAAATTTTATTATTTATTAATAGAAAAAATTAAATGAAATTATATATTAAATTTAAAATATTTATTTAAATCAATCATCGTGTAAATTATTTTTTTAATAATAATAAACAATTTTATTTGATATTATTTACTTAAAATATTATAAATTATTATTTTATTTTTGTAATGATTTAAAAAAAAAAAAAAAAATTACTTATTATTAGGTTGTAAAAATTATTTTAAAAAAATAAAAAAAAATATTTAGAGAGATTATAAATGATTGTATTTAGTTTAAAAAAATACAGCATAAAAAAAAAAATTGAAATTTAAATTTTAATTAAAATTAGTTCGACGCTAACAATTTTTTTTTTGTTTTTAAATAAATTTAAAAGTAAAAAAACGTTATGTTTTATTTTCAATATAGACTGTTTAAATACAAAAAATTTTTTATTAGTTTTTTTTTTTTTTTTTTTTTTTTTTTAGTTAGTGAAAGTTGATTTACATAAAGACCAAAAAAATAAAAAAAATTTCACTGTATAAAAAAAAAAAAAAATTTTAAATAAATTTTGCGTGGTAAAAAAAAAAAAAAAAACAAAATGGCGAGAAAAATTGTAGGATGTTATCCTGTTACGTATAACTTTACAACAACAAATAAAGAAATTTAATGTTTTTGATTTTTTTTTTAAAAAAATTACATTTTTCTCGCCATTAAATAATATTTTAACACATTCTATTTTATTATTAATAATAATAATAATAATACTCAAACATTTGAAATTAAATTAATTTTTTAGGGAAATTAAAATTCCCCCCGGGAATACATTTTATTTTCTTATTAATTATTATTATTATTTTTATCCCGATTTAGTTTTTCATTTTTAAAAAAAAGAAGAAAAAATTACATAATTATTTATATATATATATATCAATTTATTAATTTTATATTTCCATATATGAAAAAATACATAAAAATTTATTTATTTATTTTTTTATTAACTAAACGAAAGAGAAAAAAATAAGTTAGATTCAACGAGAAGTTTCAACAACCCAATTTTGGTCTTGGGTGAGTTGTACCTATTACGTCATACGCCTTCAGAAATTTATTATTTCACATTTTTTCTTGTCCTCAACACAACACATAAAAATTTATTTTATGTTTTTTTTTTTTTTTTTAAATAAATAAATAAAGAAATAAAAAGGAATCATCCGTACAAAAAAGAAAATCACATCAATTATTACACACATACTTTCTATTTAATAAAATTATTATTATTATTATTATTAATTAATGTATGCATAGTATGAAAGTTTTATTAATCGTTTTCTATTAAAAATTATTATTATTATTATTATTATTATTACAATTATTTGTTATTATTAATGATGATTATGTTTTCTATTAATCTACGAAAAAAAAATTAATAATGAATTAATTAATTAATTTTATTTATTTTTTGTTTTATTACATTTTATAAAAAAAAAATTAAATTAATGCGTGCGTGTGCGTGTGTGCGATTATGTAAAAAATTATTTATTTATGTATGTGCAATTGATAATAATAATAATAATCATAATAATAATAATTTTTGGAATTTTTGTCGATATGAATTTTCGCACTTTTTTTTTTTTTTTTTAAAATTTAATTGAATGATAATTTTAATTAAATAATAATGATTATTAATATTATTATTATTATTTTGTACCACTGCCGGCAGTACCGGTTACGTGTAAGAAAAAAAGAAATATTTTTGCTCTAAAATAATAAAAATTTTGATAATAGTTAAGGTTTTTGTGTGCGTGTATATTTTGGTGGGGAGGTGAATTGAATAGGCGGACAGGTGTAGTCGAGTGACGCCATAAAAGTCCTTAAACAAGGATGGATGGATGGATGGTAGTAGATGAATACATTTCATTTGCGCTCGTTGTAAAATTTTCCTTTTTTTTTATATTATTATTATTATTATCATCGAGTAAATTATTCCGATTTATATAATTATAAATAAAAAATTAATTAATTTTCCTAAGAGAGAGAGAGAGAGAGAGAGAGAGGGGAAATGGTCAATTTTTTTATTATTATTATTGTTAGTTAGTTAAAAGAAAAGTTTAATGAAATAGAAAAATTTCAATTTAATTATTAAAACATTAATTAAAGTTTTTTTTTTTAATGTGAATTTAATCAGTGAAATGAAAAATAAAAAACATTCAATTACAAAGTGAAATTGAGGGCAGGTAAAAAAATTTAAAAATGAAAAAAAGCGCAATCGAGTATCAATTTTAAGAATTACAATGTGGAAACATAAAAAAGAGGGGATGGAAGGAGAAGGAGGTATGTGCTATTGAGGTCTTTCAGGTTCGCAGTGACGTGGTGTACAGATTCAAAATGGCTTCCAAAAAATTTTTTTAATTTATTTTCGTTTGAAACAAAAACCGTGTGTGAATGTGGTCAACAACAACAACAACAACAACAAAAAATATAACGCGAATTTTTTTTTTTTTTTTTTTTTTACGTTCATCATCGTTTTATTAACGGACATAATTATTATTATTAATATTATTATTTAAATTGAAAGTGGATAGAGTTTTTTTTTTTTTTTTTTTGTAACCATCGGGACACTCTCGCGGTTATTTAAGTGCGTAAATATTAATGGATATTTTATTATTATATTGAATTTAAAAAAAAATAAAATGGGAAAATAGTTTAGGGGGTATAATACAAGATGGCTGAACAAAATAAATATCACCCTTACAAGGTCGAAATGAAAGCATATTGCTCGTCTAGTGATCCGATTGAAAACTAATAAATAATCATACCTTTTACTTTGTTTGTTTGTTTGTTTGTTCCAAAATGTATCGAACAAATTTTTACGAAAGTACTTGTTTCCGATGTGATCAAACGGTTTATCAAGTGGATAGAGTCGGACCACTTAAAGATTTTACATTTTTCCACAGCGGTTGTTTTAAATGCTTAGTTTGTGGTACTAAGCTAACGTTGAAAACATATTACAACAATCAACATCGTCAGGAAGACAAGGAAGTTTACTGTAGCAGTCACGTGCCTAAAATAGGACCAGGTCATTTGGATGGTAGTAGCGTCGTTATTCGTTCGGCATTAAATGTACCGAGGTCAAGTAATATTGTTAACGAGCAAATCCGTGGAAGCGGAAAAGGTACATTCGATGCGGGAGCTTTAAACATTAGGTCACATTTAAACGGTCACTTAGCGTCTTCCGGTCCAGGGAATTCGGGAAACAGACAAGATTATAATAAAAACGATGATCACAGTTACAAATATGGAAGATTCGATGCTAGTGCTTTACATATTGCACATGCCCTCAGGGCAACTGAATTACAAAAAGCATATAATAAAGCACGTGAAAAACCGATCGACTGCTACCTGGTAAGTTGAATGAAATTTTCTTTCCCCTTCCCCCTCCCTCCCCATTTTCAGGAACAGAAATTTTAAAAAATTCGATATTTTTTATTATTAATTTCACGTCTTCTTCGTACAAACCTTCTAGAATCCCTATAAATCCCCCTTAATTAAATTAAATTAAATTTTCCTTTTTCTCCGTATTATGTAAGTTATTAATGTCGTGAACAAAAATAAATAATTATGAATGAATAAATCGTGAAATAAAAACTCCAAAATAAATAAATAAATAAATAAATTTTATTAAACATAATTTAAATGCTATGTTTATCCTTACGAATAATTTTAATCACGATTTTTTTTTTTTTAATAATTATTTACGAAAATTGTTTTTCTTATTTTTTTTCGTTACAAATAACTGATGAGTAAGTTAAACAACATAATTATTATTATTATTATTATTACTTTTGAACTCATGTTTTTATGTTCTTATATTTGCGGGGGGAGGGAAGGGGAAACATCTTCAAATATGACAATTTTATTTATTTATTTTTAATCGGGAAATTTTTTGTTTTTTTTTGTTATTTTTTTTTTTTTTGGTTGGGAGAAGGGGAACGTAAATAATATTTGGGGGGAAACTGAATTATTATTATTATTATTATTGAATTTAATTTTCTAAAATTCGACACTCGCGAAAAATTTAAAATAAAATAAAAAAAAAAAAATCGTGTATTTTTAATTTTAATTTTTTTTTATTTTTTTTCTATTACGAAAATTAAATTATTATTATTATTATTATTATTTGTTAATATTTTATTTTTCACATTAAAAAAAAAAAAAAAATGTAACCGCCTTAGCAGAATACAATAATAATAATAATAATGATAATAATTTGATAATTGTTAATTTTTTTCCCACGTGGAATTTGTCAATTGTTTTTCTTTTTATTTTTTACATAAATTTTTTTTTTTTCGTAACGTTTCCTCTCTCATATTTTTTTTAAAAATTCGTACGTAGTATTTAAAAATTATTATTATTATTATTATTAGTAAAACGCGTAAAAAAATCATTATTATGTTGCGCATTTTTTTTTTTTTTTTTAAATAAACTAAGAAAACAAAAACCATAATAATAATTTTCTCATAAAAAAAAAAAAACTGAAGGACTCGAATAAATTAAATTATCTTAATATATTTTTTTTTTCTTATTTTTTTCGAAGCAAAACATTAATAATAATAATAATTAACGTAACATTAATAATAAAAGGAGGAGGAGGAGGAAGAGGAGGGAAAGGAGGAGGGAAATGGGAAGGAGGAAGAAGGGAAATACATAATAAGTTTTAAATTGCCAAATAAAATTTTTTTTTTTTTAAATTTTAAAGAAGGGATCATAATACACAAAAAAACCTTATTATTATTATTATTATCATAACAATATTATATTAAATTATTTAATATGACGCAGACGTTTATATTAAAGAAAGAAAAAAAAAAGAAAAAAGAAAAACCGAAGAAAAATGATTTTTATCCTGATTACCAACATGGAACACTTTTTTATATAAAAATAGATAAAATTAAATTTATCCCGGTTGAGTGATCAACTTTATCGAAGCCATTTTTAAATCCTCGTTTTCTTACATTAATTAACAATAATATTAAAATACAATTGTACCTTGATAATAATAATAATAATAAATATTTCCTATGTTTTCCTTTTGTTGTACTTTTTAAAAAAAAAAAAATTTCCCATTGTTTTCTTTGAAAGTTTTTTTTTTTTTTTTGTCGGGAAATAAGAACAAAAACATTTGACACATTTTCATAAAAAAAAAAATTTTTTTTTAGTATTAATTCGTTTGTTTGTTTTGTATAATTTTAGGATAAAGACGAACAAACAAGACTTGAAATGAAACATAGAAAAGAAGAAGATGATTTATACAGGAAATTTGCAAGAGCCAGAGAAGAAGAAGATAGAAGGATTAAAGATGAAATAAGAGTATGGATCACATTTTTTTTTCTTTTCTTACGTTTCCTAAAAAAAACTATTTATTATTATTATTATTTTTAAATTAAAGGACGAATGGGAAAAAGAATTGGAAAGATTAACGAATCGTTTTGAAAGAGAATTACAAACGAAAAAAAAAAAACCAGATGAACAAAAAGTATTAACATTAAGGCATCAACAGGAGAGAGAAGACCTTGAAAAACACATGACATTAAGAAGAGACAAGAAAAAAGAATCCCTTACGAGAAAATTATTAGAACATGAAAGGTAAATTTTGAATTTTCAATTAGAAGAAGAAGAAGAAATAAATAAAAGATTTATTTTTTTTTTTATCATTTCCGTAGGGCAGCAACAGCGGCATTAGTAGAAAAACAAAGCAAAGAAATGTTGGAATTAATTAACGAAAAACGTTCGGAATACATGATGGCGGAATCCCTTTATTTAGACGAAGGAGAGGGATACATGGAAGAAGCACTTCCGTATCCGAGTCAAACACCGATTCCCGCTCCTCCAACTCTATCAAAATTTGAAATATACAACGATCCAATGGAATTTGCCGACATCGATCAAATAGCCATTTCTGTAAGCGGCAACCCTTGAGGCATCCTTTTTAGAAAAAAAGCAGGTAGTCGACAGGATATGACGATATTTTTTCTGGTTTTCAGGTCGCTCAAGACGATCAAAAAACATTTACGGATTTGGTACGACAATTAGTTGGTAGATGTGGTTCGGACATAGAAAAAGCAAGAACAATATTCAGGTGGATAACAGTTAAAAATTTAAACACCATGCAATTCGATGACACATTAAGGGGAGACACACCAATGGGTTTGCTAAGAGGAATCAAACACGGAACGGAAAGTTACCACGTTCTATTTAAAAGACTTTGCAGGTGAATATTTAATACAGGTATATTTTAAAATAATAATCATGATAATTACCATTGTAATTAAAATTTTTAGTTACGCCGGACTTCACTGCGTCGTTATAAAAGGTTATTCGAAATCGGCGGGTTATCAACCCGGTGTTAAATTTGAAGACAACAGATTTAGAAATTCATGGAATGCCGTGTACGCAGCCGGTGCCTGGAGGTTCGTGCAATGCAATTGGGGTGCAAGACATTTGGTTAATGCAAAAGAAGTACCGAAACCAGGAATCAAAGGGAAAACCGATAGCCTAAGGTCAGTTACACTCCGTATAATTTTTTTTAAAAATGGGAAAATTTTTCGGGAAAGTTATAATTTTAAATTCGATTTCAGGTACGAATACGACGATCATTATTTTCTAACGGATCCGAGAGAATTCATTTACGAATTTTTCCCACTTCAATCAGAATGGCAACTATTAAAATCTCCGATAACACTCCAAGATTTCGAAGAATTACCCTTTGTGAGATCTCTTTTCTTCAGGTACGGCCTCTACTTTCCCGATTCAAATACGAAAGCTGTTATGCACACTGATCAATCAGGTAATCATAATCAACGATCTAAATGTTTTATTATTATTATTAAATATGGACTAAGTAACAGTTTATATAGTAATAATTTATTTTTATATTTCAGGTGCAGCCACCGTAAGAATAGCTATGCCCTCGCACATGCAGTCAAGCTTGATATTTCATTACAATTTAAAATTTTACGACAACGAAGGGGATTCGTTCGATGGGATTTCACTTAAAAGATTCGTTATGCAGGTATAGGCAATTATTAAAAACCTAAATTAATAATAATAATAATCCATTTATTTTCAATTTTACACCTACGATAATCTTATTCATCATTTGCTCTATAAACTCCATAAAAAAAAAAAAAAAAAAAAAAAATTTTAATATTAAATTATTATGTCGACATTTAATTATGCAGTTCCCACCCAAATTATCTAAAAAAAAAATTAATAAAATTATTTACTTTATGTAATTGACTTGAAACTAATAATAATAATAATAATAGCAAAACTTTCTTTTGGAATAATTTATAGATCGTAATTAAATAATTATATTTTTTGTCCTTTTTTTTTCGAAAAAAAAAAAAAAAAACATTTTAAATAATTATTATACTTTCGTTTTGAATGAATTTTACTTTCTCGGTAATAATTATGATTTAAAAAAAAAAAAATTTTTTCTTTTTTTTCTAGAGCGTCGTGAGTAACATAGTTGCTTTTCGGGTACACGCACCTTGCAGCGGAAGTTTTTTACTTGATATATTTGCAAATGCCGTAACTCCGAAAGAATATTTAACAGGTGAACCCATGAAATTTAAAAGCGTTTGCAAATTTAAAATATCTTGCGACGAATTACAAACCGTTATGGTACCCTTGCCCGATTGTGCCAGTGGCGAATGGGGACCAACAAAAGCGACCAGACTTTTCGGACTTATTCCAATAACGCATCAGGTAATTGTAATAAATATATTTTTTTAAAACATTGCGGTAGTAATAATAATTAAAAAAAAACTTATCGTGACAGGATGCTCTGGTTTTTGCTGGCCGAGAACTGGAAATACAATTCCGGATGTCAAGATCCCTAACCGATTTCATGGCCACTTTACATAAAAATGGAGTGGAAGAAAAACGT
>NW_002987447.1:228923-229807 GCF_000006295.1 Pediculus humanus corporis
AAAATTTTTAATTTTTTTTTGTTAAATTTAACACAATAACAATAAAAAAAAAAAAAAATATAATATATCGTCAGAATAATTTTTAAAATTTAACATTAATTCAAATTTTTTTTATTTAAATTTTAAAACGAAAAATTATAATTAAAATTTTTTTTTCTAACGGAAACTAAACAATTAAAACAATTTGGAGTTTAGCTCAAATTTTTTTTTGTTTTTTATTAAATTATTTTTATAATATTTTTTTTTTTAAATAAAATTTATCGTGTTTTTTTTTTTTTATACAATGTACACAGATTTATCAAATAAATAATATTATTTATTATATTGTTATAAATATTGCATTTTGACATTGTTAATTAATTCGTACATATTTTTGCATTGTAATAATGCGAATGAAATGTTGTGAAAAATTATTTTTTTCAATTCGTTAAATTAATAAAAAATAAATGAAAATTCGCAACCCCCACCCCCACCCCCACCCCTCCTTATTCATTATTCTAAACTTTTTTTCCAAGTTTTCATAATTTTATCAGTCCCGATGATTAAATCATCCAATAGAGAATTTATTTTTACTGATGTTTCAAGATCGGATTCCTTATCCGATGACTTGTGAACTAAAAAAAAAAAAAAAAAAAAAAATTTGTTGTTTAAACTACATTTTATTATTATTATTATTATTATTATGATAAAAAAAAATGGCTTACCTTCGTTGATACTTTCTTCTTTCGAACTTAAATCCGATGAAAAATTATTCAAATCATATAAAATTCGATCGAAATAAATTTTTAAATTTTCTATTATTTTTTTATTGTCTTCTGATACAACGCAGTCTAAAACAAACAACGATAATAATAATAATAATAATAATAAGATAATAATATTTA
>NW_002987447.1:230061-237509 GCF_000006295.1 Pediculus humanus corporis
AATATTTATCTGGTATTAGAAAACTTTAGTAAAGGCGCACCGTTTTCAGATTTGTCATTATCTTGTCTAAGCCAAGTAAAACCGTTTCGTGAGTGACCGTCATCGGAATTCCAGGAAGTCTCCCCGTTAATCCAAGAATCCAAATAAATTTTTTCATTTGTTTCTTTTTTATTTAAATTCATCAAATTTTGTTCGAAACAATCATCCGACGATACGTCTCGGCTTTCTTGTCGATAAATTGAATAATTAAAATAATTTACTGAAAGTAAATAGTAATATTTTTGTAAAAAAGTAAATGTGAAAGATGAATAAATGTATTGAAAAAAAATTCTCACCGATGTCGTAATTATCCCAAGAAAGATTTTTTTCACTTTTTTCCCTACTTTTTTTATCGGAGTTTAAAAGGGAAGAATGAGAAGAATCCTTAATCGGACTTAATATCCCTAATTCTTTCCTTAAATCGGCGTAATTTGTTTTTAATTTATTTTTATTAGCAACCGGAGTACTGGCAATCATAAATTTTGAATCCATTTTTTTTTTACGAGATAAATAATTTCCAAGCAGTTTAAATCGTTCAAGTTGATTTTCAATCTAAATAATAAATATTAAAATATAAACCTCTTGTAATTAAAATCTAAATTAATTACCATTAAAAAAAAAATAAATTTTACTTGAATTTTATTCTTTATCAGGCGATCATGAAAATTAATATCATTTGTATTTGAATCGTGACTTTCTAATATCAAACATAAATCTCTGACATTAGATATTAATTTTTCATTTTCAAATTTTAAATTTGAAATTATATTCTGAAGCTGTTGAGTACTTAATTTTGAACTCGATAGCTGACTATCATCTGCTAAAACTTTGGAATCAATTGTTGAACCCTTATTAAAAGATTCTGATGAATCATTTGGCTTTTGTTGATTTTCTACTGATTTTAATTTAACAGCAGGTAAATATTGAAGTTTTAAATTGTTTTTACAAAATGTATTTTTTAATGTTAATAAAAGTGTTTTGGTAAATTGTTTTGTTGTCATCGGATAACAGAATTCTTGAATCTAAAAAGGGAAAATTTATTATTATTATTATTTTGTTGTCGATTGTCATTTAAAATTGATAATAATGCAACTTACAGGATGATCAGATTTGTGATTTTTATTAAATTTTCCTTTAAAAAAGCAACTTTGACACAAATTATACGAAAAGCATTTTAGGCAGCAGTACCTTAGCCCAATAATTGGAAAAACTTTGCAAATTTTACACTGAATTTGGTGTGATGCTAAAATGATAATTTTATTTTTATTTTTAATTAATAAAAAAATTTTATTCATCAGCCTTGTATACATACCAGATTCAGAAATTTGAATTCTGTATAATGTAGACAACCACACCAATAATTGAGGATCTTTAATTAACCATGAGATAAAATCATATTCGGTAATATCATTAACTTTATGGCAGTTTTGAAAACAACTCTCAATCGTTCCTTCAATTAAATCTGATCCAAAGGAACATTGTTCACCGATATATTCTAAAACCTTTATTATACTCTTTAAAAGTACTTCAAGTTTTTTTTTTGACAAACAATTATTTTCATCTGCCAGTTGTTGAAAACAATATAAATATTTCATTTTAGGCCTACTTCCACAAAGAACTGTGAGAAAAATTTTTAATGACAAGACGGAAACAGAATTCTTTCCTTCCCTGCAATGAAATTTTAAAAAAAAAAAAAAAATAAAAAGGCATTCAGTGAAATATAAAGAAAAATGAACAAAAAGTATACCCTACCCATCATAAATATGCAAAACTAGTGAAGTTAATAAATTACAAAATGAATTGACATTTATTTCTTCATTTTTTATTTTTTGAACTGCATAGTAGATATCTGATATTATTAATTTTGCATCATCTTGTTGAATGCAAGAGAAATTCTCAGATTTTGTATACTGATGTTTTTCAAAAACGCCCATAATTAAATTTAAAGAAACTTGATCCACTAAATCAAAAAAACAATCATTTATAAACAATTAAATATATTATCATATATTAAAAAATTTTCTTAAATTTAAATTGTTTTGTAAAACATTACAAGCTTAATATATTGTAAATTATAACAAAAACTTACTAAACAAAATTTTTTGTATAACTCTTAATTTTGAAGAAGTACGATAAGCAGCATATTTAATGCTGTTGAGTTTGTTAAAGAGTTCCAAAACTCCGTTTAAACCTAAATAATTTTTTTGAGGTTCTAACGTTATTCTCGACATTATGTAACATTTAGATATATAAAATTATTATAAAAATAATACAATAACTTTTAATATACATAACAAGTAATAACGAGAAAGGAGGAACCGTTAACTTGTGATACACCCACTTAAAAGGTAAACAAAAAATAACGACTTTTTGTCATAGAGGGTTACGAAGGGCTATTATTCTATGTTTGACTGACTAGTACCACTTCACTAAAATTGATCAAGTATCTTTACAGGTAGAAAATATTTTTTTTCAAATTTATTTATTGAAGAGCAAAAACCATCCATCGTGAAAATCGAAGGTAAGTAAAACAAATAATATTACATTATTTTATATAAATTATAACATGGGCGAATCTAATTTCAAAAAGATGAAAACTTATGAAAAGATTTTACTTAAAAAAAATAAAGTTTTCTTTTTTTAAATTTATTCATTATATTTTACTTTCGAACGAAAATTACAATATTCTGGATAATATTACATTAAGAAAAATGAAAGTAAAAAGTTCAATAAAGTTCTTATGTTAATAAGATTAATGCGAACATTAACGTAAATAAATATAATATACCAAAAAAAAAGTCAAGTTCTTTTTATAATTACGTGTGATTATGCTAATTTCTAAAAAAAAAAAATTTTTTTTTAATTTTAATTACATAAATGATTTTTCAAAAAATCGTTAAAAATGGACTTTGATTTCTCGTAAAAATTAATATTTAACCGTAAATATATATTTTCCAAGAAAAAGGAAAAACGAAAAACAAAAAGTTTGAGTGTAATTATTATTTTTTTTCTTACTGAGAAAGAAGACATTTTATTAAAATACTTTGGGTTTTTTTTTTCATTTCATTTTAAAACAATTAAATCAATCAAATAACAAAAAATAAATAAATTAATTAAATAATAAAACCAAAAATACGTTAATATTTAATTAATTTATTTATTATTAAATATAAGATAAAATCAATAAATGTGGTTTTTTTTTTTTTCTTGGAATTATACGTTTATAGTTTTTTTTTTTTTTTTCTTTAACGTATGCAAGGCCATTTAATGATTCACAAAAATAATAATAATAATATCAATACGTTAACCGCTAATTTTTTTTTTTTTTTTTATAATTATCATATAACTTACAAAAAATTAAAAATTTGATTTAAATTTCAATAAAATAAAATATTTTTGTAAAATTTAGAAAATAAAAAATTGAACATAAACCTAAAACAATTTGAAATTTTTTTAAATAATAAATTCAAAGATGATCCATTAACTTTATTATTATTATTATTATTAAAACGTTATTGTAAATAAATATGAAAACAAATTTAAAGGAAACGTTGGGCGACTCATAATAATAATAATAATAATTACAAATAAACACTTAAAGGTAAATTTAATTACGTAATAGTTTAATAGTCTCTTATAAAAAACATTTTATGATTAAATTTTTAAATATTATTTTATTTAATTATGGTGGAATAAGACCAACCAATAATCAATCAATAGAATCAATTAATAATCAATAAATAAACGAATTCATTTTTTTTTTTTAAAACAATTAGAAATAATATAGAAATAATTTCGTGATGAATATATATAAGATAGAATTTTTTTTTTCAACTTGATTCGCATACCTGATGTCTTGGAAGTTTTAGTTTGAGAAAACCTGTATTAGGTATCAGATAGTCTCTTGTTCAGTGTCAACTTTTTTTTTTTTTTAAATTTTAAATAATTTTTTTATAAAAACTGGAAAATTGTTTTGTAATATTTATTTTGTTCGGTTTTTATTTATTTATTTAGGTCAATATAAAAAATTTGACTTATACCGTTTTTATTTTAAATTTATTTTGCAAATATATATATTTATTAATTTTGATTTTTCATAAAAGACTTTTATTTATTCCCATTCGGACATATTATACATAAACAATAATTTTTATTTTAATTAATAATAATAATTGCGGACTATACAAAAATGGTAAGTACCAATTCAATTTATTTATTTATTTTTTTGTAAAAATTTTTAATTATAAGTGAAAAAGAAAATTTAGTGATGTGTGATGTGTTTTCTTTAAATTTTCCATTTAAAAAAAAAAATTTTCTAATAATTGTATAATTTGAGTTTAATAATTTTTTATGTATTCATTTTATTTTAGTGGAAATTAATAATATTTTTAATAATGATAATTCATTATGGAAAATCACAAAGATCATTTTATGCTTCGCGTACAAAATCAAAATTATTACCCAGGTTTAAAATAAATGATGAAAATTCATCTACGACCGTACCTAATTTAAATTTAAGAATCGGTGATGAAAATTTTGAAGAAGAAAATTTATCAACTCCACCACCACCACCCTCGATAAAGGTAAGATTTTTTTTTTTTTTTTTTTTTTTTTGGGGGGGGGGAAACAAAACAACTCATACTAATTAATTTAAATTTAATTTTAAAAAAATTAGTTTCAAGGTACTCTCGAAGATCCTGAATTTTTAGAAAGAGTTTCAAAATGGCCGGCTGATAAACATCCATTTTGGTTTACAAATAGAAAAGCAATTGATGAATCTCGAAGAACAAATGTCGATGGAAATACTTTCGGACAAAATAATAATGTTAATAATAACGGTGGACAAATTAGGCCAGGTCCAAAATTTCAGACGCCATTTTTAGGTCCGAGCAGAGTCAAATCGCGAATGCTTTTTTAAATATTAATAATAATAATAATAATAATTAAAACACAAAAGTAAAAAAAAAAAAAAAAAAAAAAAATTATTAAATATTGTATTTATTTTATTTATTTTAAATAATAAAATTTTTTTTTTAATGACGACATTATTGTTATGAATTTACTTTGTAAATTTTTACATCTCATCATCATTATTATTATTATTATCTAATTTATTTAGACTGATTTAGTCAAAAATTTATATTTAAAATGTTACCGATTAAAAATATTATTAAAATACTTATGTGAGAATGTTTTCAAATTCTTTTTTTTTTTAAACAAAAAAATTTAAATTTAAAAAAAAAAAAAAATTTTATTGATTTCGTTTTTTTTTTTTGTTGTTGTTGTTGTCGTGTATTAGTTTCTAGAAAAAGCGCATGTAAATATTTATTTAACAAAAAAAAAAAAATTATTAATTTTTTTCCATCATAAAATTTTTTTAAAATTTTACTAATGTAAAACTTTTTTTTTTTTAAACTTTTCAACAATTAATTGAAGAAAATTAAATGTTGCCTTTTTTTGTTTAAAAAAAAAAAAAAAGAAAAGAAAGAAAAGTGTTTTATTTTTTTTTTTTTTTTAAATTAAATCGATTTAATTAATATGATTTTTGATTTGCGATATTTAAATAAATTTTTCGAACCTGATTTTTTTCTTTAAAGAAAAAAAAAAAAAAAAAACAAAAAACAAAAAGGGCCTTTTTTAATTAATAATCAAATTTAAAAAAAAAAAAAAAAAAAATTACAAATGAAAAATTTTTACGTCACCATGCAAGGAAAACAATTTACATCAAGCGAAAGAAAGGGGCCTCATAAATCGATGCATTGTAAATTTTGTAAACCCCCCGGGGTCGTGACACCTGAAAAAAATACACGACCCCAATTAGAAACAAAAACAAAAATTCATTTGGTTCACGAGGGTGCCGATTTAAAATTATACGATGCTCACGACGAGGTATGAAAAAAAAAAAAAAAAAAGGAAAATGTCGTGGAAAACCTTAAAAAAAAAAAAAAAAAACGTTAAATGAAAATTTTTTTTTTATTTCAGCCCGGAGTACCTGAAGTTGAAATTGAAGGTTGCGTTTGCGTACTGGAAGGTGAAAATAAATGTCCAAAATGTGCTCCAGATAAAACGAGAGCTCCGCAAAAGAAAAAAATATGCAAATGTCCAAAAGGAGCCAAATCCGTAAGCATATCTCAAATGAATATCCTCTAAAAACCTTTGAAAACCTTAAAAACCTTTTTATTTAATTTTTTTTTTTTTTTTTTTTCAGAATCCAAATTACGATTATGGTTACGTGCCGAAGAAAACAAAGAAAAAAGTTGAAGATGATGAATTTTGGTGGGAAAAATATTCCAGAGAACATGATAAAATAACTCGTGAAACATGGTCGGCATATATGGCTCAAAGAAGAAAAGAAAAAAAATTAAATAAATGTCAAAGTAAGGTTAGTTAATAGTTTGAAATTATGTATCGAACCAGAAAAACCAAATTATTAATTAATTAATTAATTAAAAAATAATTAATAATAATAATAATTTTTCTTTTTAGAACGTGAACAAATGAAATTATTCGATTCAAAAAGTAAAGATGCCCCTGATTGGTTTCAAAAACTTTCTTGTCAACAGGTAATTAATTAACTTTTAAATTAATAATAATAATTATTATTATTATCATTTTGTTTTTTTTTTTAAGGTAATTTATATTGAATTTTTATCAACCGCCATAAGATTGGATTTAGATGAAAATATAACGGATCGAACTTATTTTATACTTGGAGGACTCGGTCTTTATCCAAGACCAAAAAGAATAATTGTTAAAAAATGTTTAAGGTTTATACTTATTCTCGTTTAAAATATTATTATTATTATCATTTTAAGGTTTTTTATAAAATTATATTGTATTTTCAGGTTCAGTCATTATAATTCGATACAATTTTTAAATCAACTTCGTCTATTGACAAAAGACGATGATTTTTTTAACGAATTACCAAAACCAAATCCATCAAATAGAATGACAACGTGGAATGATAAATTATTAATGAATGCAATATGTCATTTAGAATTCCCATATTTCCTTAGGGAACTCATGGATCGTTTACCCATATTACCTAAAGAAAAAATTTTACCACCCATACCGTATCCAGGTTGATATTAAAAAAAATTTTTACACAATTTTATGTTACTATCAGTGATTACGAGTAAAACTAAATTAGTTACATTTAATAATTCAAGTTTTTTAACGGTTTATTAGTTTATCCTAAATTACCTAAAAAAAAATATGACAATCCTTATGAGGAACCCATTTGGGAAGATCGTTTAAATTGGGTTGAAAAAGAAAAAATTGATAGAATTAATAGAGCGAGAGAAAATTTAGAAACTAAAAGAGTTAAAATTCCACCTTTGGCTTTGGTTAAAAGACCATCACTCATCGATGCGAGGCCGCCATTTTTAGCACAAATTGAGGTAAAATAA
>NW_002987447.1:237529-253287 GCF_000006295.1 Pediculus humanus corporis
TTAAATTTTATTTAGGCCAACGAACAAAGTTCTAGAGGTATAAAAAAAGTTAAAGAAAAAAAGAAAAAAAAAAGGCATAGAGTTGAAAAGTTTGATTCGGCCGTTGATATGACCGCCATTGCTGGTATAAAAGCATCCGAAATATCAACAACGGAAAAACCAGGTGATTAATATTTTAATAATTAATAACCATCATAGAGTAAAATAAATAAAATTATTATTATCATTTTTTCTTTTCACAGATCCGGATGAAATATGTTTGTTTCTCAGAGAACCGGAAAAACAAGAATTTGTTGAAGATGATATAGAATCGGAAAAAGTAAAATTTTTACCGGAACCGGAAGTGGTGACAACGGAAATCGCAAGAATTAAACCGATTTTCGATTATGATGATTTATCGGATACTGATGTTGATTTACCATTTAAAAGTCCCCCCAAAACAGAATCAGGAGTTACCATAAAGTAAATAAATTTGATCTGTCTGACTATTATTTTAAACAAAATTTATTTAATAATTTTTTTTTAATAAAAGGCAACCGTGTACTCCGCCAGAATCTTCTCCAGCTCCTCCAGCAACACATTACGACATAGCAAAAAGAGAAATTGGTGTTATTAATGAAGAATTATGCAAGTTTCATCCTTTTGTCACGAGTAGTACTCAAACATTAAATGAAAAAATGCACGTCGAAAATGATTCTGAAGTCACGTCAAAATTAATTTCCGCTGCGGAAAAACTCAAAGAACTCGCGGATAAGGAATTGGGTAAAAAAAAAAAAAAGAAATAGTAATAGGAAAATAGTAATTAAAATCTTTAATTTATTTAATTTGCTTTTCCAAAATTTTTTTTCCAGACTCGGAAGTTAAAAAGAAAACGAAGAAAAAAATTAAAAAGAAAACAAAGAAAAAAATTAAGGGGAAGAAGAAAAAAGAAAAAAAAAATAAGAAAAAACGTCCGAAAGGTTTAAAAACTAAAATAAAAAGGAAAACAAATGGTAAAAAAGGAAGAAGAAAAAGAAGGAGAACAAAATTATCGTTAGAAAAAAATGTGGAAGATGAAAAAATATTATTGGAAAACATTGTCGAAGAATCAAAAGTCGATGAAAATGAAAATGATTTTCTTCTCTCGTACGATTTCGAAGAAAAATTAGGCGAAGACGATGATTTGACATTAAATTTTGCATTGGGTTCAAAAAAATTATATAAGAAAAAAATAAGAAGACATGAAAGCATAATATCAGATCCTGATCCCGATCCTAATAATGAAAACGATTTGAGAGAACCGTGTTTTAGAGATTTGGAAACTCGTGAAAATTCATCGCAGATAAAAAAAAAGAAAAAAAAGAAAAAGCGTAAAAATAAAAAGTCGAAAAAATTTAAAAATTTAAAAAAATTCCAAGATAAATATATAACGCATAAAAAGAAAACGATAAAATTAACTGAAAAATCCGTACCCGTGAAAATAGACAAAGAAACCATGACCGAATGTTATCCCGGTGAATATGATTATTTATATAGTAGCGACAATAAAGAAAAGAAAAAAAAGGAAAAAAAATCAAACGAAGAAGAAAATTTATTTCAGGGTGACGTACAGGATTCACTTAAAATAATCATTCAAGATTTAGCCGAAGAAGGTTTTCTTTGTGCATCCTATGAAAATATTTATAAACATCCGGATGTAATACAATTGATCGAGGTATATAAAAAAAAAAAAAGACATTTTCCTTCTTCTCATTCTTTTCGGGATTAAAATTTTTTTTTTTTTTTTTGCAGTACCTCAAAGGTGAAATAATGACGAAGAAAAAGAAAGAAAATTTAATTAATTATATTAAATTAAAATGGACAACAATGAAAAATTTATCTAAATTTACCATTCCTGATTTGGGGATACCAAACGACGAGCTGACTAAGTTAACGTGGAAGGATAAAACGAAGATGAGTCGAATTGCTGATAAGAAAAAGGATGAATTTTATTTTAAAATTGCCAGTTATAGGGGACAAACGGGAAGATGGCTTTATAATACAATGAATCAACACGTATTTGGAACGCAGAGATTTTTACAAATATTTTATGATTATTTAGTATCTCGATACGAAGATTCCATTTTACGTGGACTTTTATAAATTTTACATTACTTTATTTATCCTTTACAATATATATATATATATATTTATTTATTTATTTAAATTGCGACAAATTAAATTCTTCTATTTCCCCTCCCCCACCCATTTTTGTTGTACTTTGTTATGGACATTACTTATTGACACTAACCCTATGACTCCATTTAATTTAGTGACTATTGAATTTGTTTAAACATGAAAATTATTTTTAAAAAGAAAAATCGTTTACATATTTAAAAGATTTAAATAATAACGGTAAAATCTTAAATAATTTTTTATTATTCACACCCATTTATTAAAAAAAAAAAAAAACCTCATGGAAACTTCTTATAAGAAACAATGAGTCAAATAGCGCTGCATTCGTTATTGTACGTGCGTGAATTATATTTTCTCTCTCTCTCTCTCTCTCTCTCTCTCTCTCTCTGGTAAATAATATTTAACTTCTGCTTGTAGGTAATTTTTGATGAAGTGCGTTTTTTTTTTTTTTTTTGTAAATTTTTTTTTTTTTTTTTAATTGAATAATTAATATGAAGTTATGACCTAATATAATTATTATTGTTTATTATAAAGAATCGTTTATATTTTTTTTTTGTTATGAGTTGGCTAATTATCTAATGTGTGGTTTACTGGGCGGGGCTGACTGAGTTGTCTTTTTTTACTGGGCTTCCTATAATTTTTTTTTTTCATAGTGATAATAATAATAATAATAATAAAAAATAAGTAAATGGTGTCGCAAAATGTCAGAACGATATAGTTTTGGAGTAAACCCTATAACATATTTTGCTTGGAATAAAGATCGTACACGTAAGCCTTTTTAATTAAACCAAATAATATCATTATTATTTTTATTTCGTATAAATTGCATTATACGATAAACGTTTAAATTAAATTTTAGAATTAGCTTTGTCTCCGAACAATCACGAGGTTAATATTTATGAAAAAACTAATGATGATTGGAGAGAAGTTGATGTTTTAAATCAACATGATTTAAGAGTGACCGGCATTGATTGGGCGCCGAACACAAATAGAATTGTTACATGTGCCGCAGATAGAAATGCTTATGTTTGGACACAAGGACCTGACAATAAATGGAAACCAACTTTAGTTTTGCTTAGAATCAATAGGGCAGCAACATGTGTTAAATGGTCTCCTAAAGGTAATTTTAATTACCCAGATACTATATATATATGTACAAATAAAAATTTGTTCTTTGTAGTTGTCACCGATACTCAGTTAACCTTTTCCTTAAGTAAATATTTATACATAAATTACATAAATACAGTATAATGTTTTATAAATTAACTTAATTGTTCAGTATATTTAGATAAAGTAATGTTCAGCTTTATAAGTTTTCAATTAATTTTATGATATTTTTAATGCATTATAGTAAAATATAGGTACATTGATTGTTTTTATGAAAAACCTTACTTTTGCTTTTTGATAATTGTATATAAAGTTTCTTTAAACATATAATAATTGAAATTTTCAATAGTCGAAAACTTAAACTTAAATTTGTTTTACTCTTAAAAAAACAAAATTTTCGATATTGCATATTAATTAACAATTTTTAAAATGATATTCAATTAATATTTATATTTAAATTTTAAGTATTATCAAACACAAATTTTATGTTTTAAAAATTCAAACTTTAATAATTTTTTTGTTTCATTTTAATGACAGAAAATAAATTTGCTGTCGGATCTGGTGCAAGATTAATAGCAGTATGTTATTTTGAAAGTGTAAACGATTGGTGGGTTTCGAAACATATAAAAAAACCAATCAGGTCAACTGTTACTACTATTGATTGGCATCCTAACAATATACTTCTAGCTGCTGGATGTTCAGATTTTAAGGTATTGTTTATACTTTTTGAAATATTCTTAGCATCCAACCTAACTAAGTTTTTAGAAACTTTATTACTTGATAAAATTTCTTTACTTAATCGAACAACATTGAATTGATGAATTTTTTATATTTTTTTTAGGTTAGGATTTTTTCAGCATTTATTAAAGAAATTGAAGAAGTGCCAACGGCTACAGAATGGGGTAGTAAAATGGTTTTAGGAACGTTACTTGCAGAATTTAGTAACCCTTCTTGCGGGGGTTGGATACATAATGTTTCATTTTCCAAAGATGGATCTCGATTGTGTTGGGTTGCACATGATTCCAGTGTTAATGTTGCCGATGGTAAAAACGTAACCAAATTAAAAACAGAATATTTACCTTTCAAATGCTGTAAATGGATTGGAAAGAATACAATTGTCGCTGCTGTAAGTTATACTATTATTATTATTACTCTTATTTGTATTCATTTTTTTTTTTTTTTTTTTTGATAAAAAATATATGGATTTTAATTTATGTTTGTAATTTTTTTTTTTTTTTCAGGGTCATAGTTGCTGTCCAATGCTGTTTAGTATCGATTCAAATAATTTATCATTTTTAACCAAGTTGGACATTTCCCAAAAAAAAGAAGCAGGAGGAATAAGGTGTGAACAATTTAAATTTATATTAACCTGATTTCATTTATTATTTATTTATATAAAAATATCATCATTATCGTTTTTTTTTTTTCTTTCTTTTTCTAAATTAGTGCTATGAGAAAATTTCAAAGTTTAGATCGTCAAGCGAGAATTGCAAATAATGACACAACATTGGAAACGATTCATCAAAATACAATAACTGGTATAAGATTATATTCGAATACGAAATTGAGTACCAGCGGATTAGACGGTCAAATTGTTATTTGGGATTTAAATGTTAGTCTATTTTGCTTTATTTAAAATTATCAAAGATCTTATTTTCGTATTTAAATTTCTTTTTTTTTTTTTTCCAATCGAATGTGTATATGTAAGAAACAAATTATAATGTTTAAATGATGAAAAATTATAAATTTAAAAAATTTTATTTTATTGATAAAAATGTGTACACTTATTAATTTAAACAATAACAATATTTTGTATTATTTTTTTTTTTTTTTTTTATTCCAGACGCTCGAACGAGAAATCAAAGGATTGAAAATTGCGTGAAGAATTAAAGTATGAGAAAAAAAATTATTCATTGTCATCAATTCCAGGTTATGACTTTAGGTACCAGGTGGATTTACACACACACACAAACACATACAGTTTCAATTCCACATAGGGTTGGCCTATTTATTTTCCTCTTTTTAAGGCCAATAAAAAAAATAATAATAATTTTTTAAAGTAAAATTTTTAGGTTTTTTTTTTTTTCTTTCTTTCTTTCTTATTTTCCAATAATTTTACAGATTATTATTATTATTATCATTACTTTTTTTTCTCTTTTATTTTATATTTTGTTGAGCATATAATAATAATTTAATTAAATGAATTGAATTTTCTTTTAGATTGATTTTCTATATATATATATATATAAATTTCTTATCATTGTGATTTATTTTTGACCTAAATCTAAAACAATTTTTCTATTATTATTATTATTATTTTGATTAATTAAATACGATGATAATATTATTATGAACATGAATCGTGTTGAAGTTGAACGTGAAGAGCAGAAAAATGTGTTCCGTTAATATTTTGCAGGGGAATTTGTCGCCCACAATAATTCCATTTATTTCCCTTCGTGTCTTTTATGTTTAAATCGTGCAAAACGACGGATTTTGTCGAAGGTTCGGGATTTCTTAGAGACGTTTGAAATTCTAACGATTGAAAACTAATAAGAGCGTCCATTATTTTCGTATTAGATTCGTTAAAAAAAGATTTTTCTTCTGCTACTCCTATCGAATTTAATTTTGTGTTTCCTCGAATCGAGTCGTAAAGCCTTCAAAAAAAAAAAAAATACATAAATAATGATAACAATATGACGGATTTAATGAAAATGTTTATTTTTTTAACTAACGAATATTCTTTCGATTGGGTTGTGAATTCGGCCGTTAAAAAATTTTTTAAATAAAAACTATTTATTGTAACGGTAAAATTTTTGTTTTTTGTCATTAATTATTATTATTATTATTATTATTAGTAAAAAAAAGATTAATTTAATTATATTTTTATTGGTATAAAAAATATATATATATTATTGAGAGTTGATTAAAAATTATTCAAATTTGTTTAATAATCAAATAACGTAATAAATTTTATTAACGAAGAAAATTTATTTTTAAAATTTTCAGTGGGAATAAAAAAATAAAAATTTATACTTACTCGTCGGTTACCTTAAAATTAGTAAAATGATCTCCATGTTTAAGCCTTACATTTAGGTATCCTCTTGTTTTTTCAGCCGTTGGTGATATTTCTACGTTAAGTTGCATTTGTTCACCTATTTTATTTTTATACAAATTAAATCTTTATTGTGTTTATTTATTATTATTATTATTATTATTATGTAATTACCGCAGTAAGGATTTGAATCCCTCGTTGCTAAATAAAGAGCACCACGTGCACCATTTACATAAGCTCCCATTCCCATAATATTACATTCGGGATCTCCTGGTAAACATCTTTTCCTAGGTTCTATAAAACATTTTCCACGTATGAAACCGTCACTACCTTCAAGACAGGGGTAACCGATAAATTGACAACCTGAAATTATAATAACTCTTAAAAAGGTTATTCCTGGAAAGTTTGTTTTTTTTTTTTTTTTTTTTTTTTTTTCTTTTAAGGTTCACATGTTCACATTTGTACTTGCATTTAGTTTCCGAAAAAAAAAATTTTTTTTTTTTGTTTTTAAATTAAAAAAAAATTATACCATCAAATACCGATATTTAATCCTACCGTCCGGGTTTTGGAGATTGATTACGCTTTCTAAAAACAATTGCCATGCCCTGATGTGACTGCAGACTACACTTGAATTAACTGTTCCCTCTAAAAATTTATTCATATCATCATTTTTAACTGTAATTTTTTCCAATTAAGGGGAAAATATTTTAATCGGTGCTTACCGAAATGGCTAACCACGACAGAACCTCGACCATCATTACATCCTCTTTGTTCTCTACCACCGTTGGGAAAAAAATCAACGTGTCCGATAGGCCTAAAAGTTATAAAAGTTGACGATTAATGTTTCTTGTAATCAAAATAGAAAGGATCAGGTAATTATAAGTAAAACCTTAAAAGACCAAAACCATCGGTAAAAACTCTGGAACCGTCTGTATGAATCACATCAACAAAATCTGCTTTTGTAGCATCGAGTTTAGTAGATGGTTCTCTAACGACATGATGTTTAAATAATGGACTTGCAGGATCCAAACCTAAAAAGTTAAAATTTTTCAATCAAAAGTGATTTTCAATTATAAATATAAACTTAATTTTATAATATTAATATTCACCTGTTATCCTGCCCAATTTAAAACCTCTCGATTTCAACATTTCTCCCGCACATCCGGCTATGTGTGCACCCAAACTAAATCCAATGACGTGTATGTCTTTAACCGATGCTCCCCATCCGATTAAATCCATTAACATTATGGCCGTTTGCCTACCCACAAGTTCTGTATTTGCAACTGCTGTGGAATATCCATCAGCGGCTCCTTTTTCCCAATCGACAACCACAACGTTTACATCTTCCTAATTTTTTTTTTTTAGTTTTATTATATTGTAAAAATTTTTTTGTGTATAAATAATTTAAATTTTTTTTTTACATAACACATACCAACTTTAAAAATTCTTTTACTCCTGATAATGCTCCCTTATCTTTGCCTGATCCTTTAAATCCGTGTATTAAAACTTTCAATGGTTTTTTAGGATCGAATCCAGAATTTTTAATTGATTTTGAACCGTCGCCATATTGTAAAAGGTGAGCATCTTTACGAAGAAGTTTAAAAAACAAAGGATGTACACAGTATTTCAACATAAACACATTATTTAAATCATCTTTTTAATGGTAAGTTAAATTCATTATTATATTATTTATACTATGTTTTGTGACTTGAAGGTTTTTGGCACAAAAGCTATTAAATAACAATTTTTTTTTTTTTTTTTTTTTTTTTTTTACTTGGAATACATAAAGTAAAAAAAAAAAAAAAAAAAAGTGGCACAAAATTGAAAGTCACTTGTGTTAATTTTCTTTGATAATAAAATATTAAATAATTCACCTACAGAATATCGTCATAATTTATATCCAAATCGGTTGTTGTTTGTCTTGTGTAAAGCCAAAATTTTGTATCGACAAATTCTGGACTTTGAGGAGGTTTTTTCAACGAAGGCTTACGAGGAAGATCAAAACATCCAATCATATCTAAATTAAATCATTTTTAATTAATTTTTATATATTTATTCATTTAAAAAAAAAAAATTCAGGACGGATAAGTTTATGCGTGTAATAAAACTTATAAAAAAATTTATTTAAAGTTTTTTTTTTAAATTTTAATTTAATTTGAATGAATGAAACCTAAATAAAAATCGACTTTTTATTCAATTTTTTTTTTTTTTGCAAAAAAAACTCGTTTCGAAATCGCGCCGCGTCCTTAAACCAAAAAAAAAAAAAAAATTTAAATTTTTAAATGAATTTTGCAACTTTAAAATTCCAATTTAATACGAAAAAAAAAAAAAATGTCAATTTAAAATTTAAATAAATGACTAATTTACTAAAAAAATTACTGTTAAACGTAAATAAAAAATAAAAAATTTGTTTAGTATTTTTTTTTTTTTAATTAATTGTAAATTTAATTAGGACAATTAATTACGTATTTATAAATCTCACCATAACAAATTTCTTTTTTCCCCAAAAAAGGTCCTCTGGATCTTCTACTACTCATTATTCTTTCAATAAATCTCGGTTGTGGTCTTTTTCTTAACAATGTCGGTCCTCCAGAAAAAAAATCTATATTAAATATTAAAAATATATTATAATATAAAAAAACATGGTTTTATAAAATTTTTTTTTTTTTTTTTTAGAAAAATAATATTAGAGAAATTTTGTATTGTCGTTCACCTTGTTCATCCGGTATATTTTTATCATGACCGACTCCTTCTGATAATAATAATATCAATATGAAAAACGTATTTAAAAAAAAATATTTAACGTCCATGTCGATACCCGGTAACTATTACACTTACACTAAGTGTGTTGTTTGTTTGCAATCAAGTTTTCAACCTGCCTGATTTTTTTTTTTTATTTTTCTCCCTTCTTCTTCTTCCCTTCTACAAAAAAAAAATTCAAGTTAAATTAATTTCTTTTATAACTTTCATGCATGTCTTTCATAAATATTTTTGCGCATATATTAACAGAACCAATAAAATACTTAATAATAATAATAATTGATGAATTTTTTATTTAAAAAAAAAAAAAAAAATTTAATTATTTAATAAGTTTTGTATATTATTTTTTATTTCAATCATTATTCTTTTAAAATAATTAAATTTTGTTATTGTAAAAAAAAAACATTATAAATTTTAAACAGGAAAACTTTAAGTAAAAAGTACTTAAAAAAAAAAAAAGTTCCAGGGGATTATCTTTAAATTAAAACAAATAATTTTTTTTGTTGTTGTTGTTGTTGCCAATTTATAACAAATTGAAAAACAAAACAAAACAACAACGAATTAAATAACAATTTTACTTTTACTAAAATATTACATAATACGACAACCAGTTATTAGAACGAGGATATAAAAATTTTAAGCTGTACACACCACAGTTAGAAAGAGAGACATTTAAGTTATAACATTGGAAAAAAAAAAAAAATTTACTTTTCATGCTTTAAAGGTGTGTCATACTTTCACCTGGATGGTTAATTATGGGAACCATGAAGAAAAAAAAAAAAAAATTCTTCTACTTCTTGACGTGGGGCTTTGAAATTCTATTGTTTTTTTCTTAATCTTTTTTGGTACTTTAATTTTTCAAGGTCTTTCTTCAAGTTTAAATAATTTTTTTTTGATAATGTTTGCCTAAAAAGTGAAATATTTGTTAGTATTTCTTTAAGCACGGTTTGTTCGACTAAAACTATTATATATTTACCAATTTTTTTTGTAATGGCGTCATTTAAATATTAATACATAAATCATTTTAAAAGTTTCGCGTAAAAACTCCATTTTTTATTATAGTTGTACCCTGTTTTCTAAAACAGTAGTTATTTGATAATATTTATTACCTTAATTCTAACTTTAATATCAAATTTGAAATTTGAATAACGGTCAAATCAGAATTCTATTAATTCATAGAGGTATACTTTAATTTCAATTATATATATTTTTCACATTAAATTTTAAAATACTCCAATCGGTTTTTTTATATTGTAATAATTTACGTAAAAATTTATATAATCCATAATAATAATAATAAGAATCGATGAAACATAAAATATTGAACCGTGTTTTTTTTTTTTTATCTTAAAATAGTTGTTTTTATATGCTACATACTTTTTAAAAAATTTTTCCATCATGTCTATTACATACTATTTGAAAATTCGCTTTGTCTGTTTTGGCATTAATAATGCATAAATAAATGTTTTGAAAAACACTAAGTAATCAAACTTCATCGAACTAAATTTAATAATTATTAATATTTCTTAATTTGATTTCATTAAACTTTTTACGGAATAAAAAAACTTTGAAAATGAAGTAGTTAAAAAACGAATTCTGGAGCCACTTTGATTTTTCTTCTTCCACAACAGTTCGTTAGATAATTCATAATTTAAACAATAGTTTTATTTCAGATATAGATAATTTTAAATTTTTATTTTGTATGATTTAACAAAATCTTTATACTTATTTTAATTACATTCGGAAGTTTTTGTATTAGTAACATCAGTAATTTTCTTAAATGTTGCAATAGTATAAACATAATTGAAATAATGACAGTTTTAAAATAAAACAAATAGAGAAATTTAATAATGTTTATTATATAAATTTCCCTTACGTAAAAAATGTTTACATTAGATTTAATTTAAAAATGAAATCATCTTACAGCTTTAAATTATTAATTATTTTTTGTTCACATTACCTTACCACTTTACCATTGGTTAAATGTAAAAATATTACAAGGATAGGTAACAGCAAAATTTTTCAAACATTTTCTCAATGACTTAAAAAAAATACAAATAAAATTTCATTGTATTACTTTTATTGAATTATTTTGTTAATTTTATAAATTACTAATTACACTTTGAAATATTTATGATTTTAAATGTATCACATAAATGACATGCTTTAAAATTACTAAAAATTTTTTTATTTGTAGGGATTGTTGGTGGAGGAATCGGAGGAACATCATGTGCATATTTTTTAAATTCTCTTTTTAAAAAAAATACAATAAAAATTGATCTCTATGAAGCAGAAAAAATTGGTGGGAGACTTTCAGTTGTCAATTTTTCTGATAATCTATATGAAGAAGGTGGTAGCATAATTCACTCTAGAAATAATTATATGACTGGTTTTTTAAAGGAATTTAACTTAAATAAAAGAGAGCCAAGTCCAGGACATTTTGCTTTATATGATGGAAAAAATTTTGTTTTTTCCGAAAATGAATGGACTTACAGAACAATGATAGATGTTGTTTGGCGATATGGATTGAATTTTTTTAAACTAAAAAATTACATTGAGGATATGTTGGATAAGTTTGACAAGTGAGATAAATTTCATAAGCTTTTAAATTATACCTTGTTATATTTCATAAAATAAAATGAAATTGAAAACAATTAATAAATCATTTTATTTTATTTTAGAATATATCATTTGCAAAGTTTGGGTAAAACTTATGATAATGTCGGATCTCTTATGTCAGCAATGCATGATGATTTTAAAAAATTTTTACAATTATCAACACGAAATGGTTTTAAAAGTGCTGGAATATCGGATATTGTTATAGATGAAATTATAATGGCAACAATTCGAGTTAATTATGGACAAAATTTAAAAATTCACAAAATGGTCGGTGAGTGGTTGATTTTTTTTCCCATTTAAGTTTTTCTCCAGTATCATTTTCATTTAAATTCTAAAATAATTTAAAGACTAAATAAACTCTTTTAAATGTTAGGCTCTGTAAGTGTAGCTGGAGTATCTGGAAACATGTGGTCCGTTGCAGGTGGAAATTATAAAATTCCAGAGAATCTTTTGAAAACATCAGGTGCCAACCTTTTACAAGAAATTGTCACTCATATAAAAAAACTACCTTCTGGAGAAATTCAAATCGATACATTAAAAAAATCAAATGACACTCAAGAAAATGGCAAAATATATGATGTGGTTGTTTTAGCTGCTCCCCAATATCCAAATACAAAATATAAAATTAATTTTGATAATTTTGATAATAATATAAATTTTAACGGACAATATCATAGAACCGTTTGTACATTGATTGAAGGAAATTTAAGAGAAGATTATTTTCAAAATAAAAATTCAATCGTTGATGAAATTCTCACAATTAAAGAAGGACTTTTATTTAATTCATTAGGTCGTATAACTCCTGTCGAACCCATTAATGAAGAAAGTAAAAAAGTATGGAAAATTTTTACTCAAAAAAAATTAAAAGATAAAGAAATATCGGATTTATTTTCTAATATTAGTAATATATACGTGAAAGATTGGTTAGCATATCCTCATTATACGTCAAAAACTTCACCCGGAAACAGTACATTTATTTTAGATTCTAATCTTTATTACATAAATGCAATAGAATGGGCAGCAAGTGCCATGGAAATGAGTGCTATAGGTGCTAAAAATGTTGCTCTTTTAATATACAATAAATTTATTAATAATGATAATAAATTATCTCTCGATTCGGAATTTACTACCGATGATACTTCTTCAAAATTTTTTACAGAAGAATTATAACGAACTTTTTTTTTTTTCATCAAAGGACTCAGTTAATAATTAAAATAAAAAAATTTATCATAAATGTTTTTTGTTTTAATAATTTATTTATTCATATATATATATATATATTTGATCCATTAACAACACTTATACATAAATCGAATTTACTAAAACAAATATTTTTTTTGTTTTTTTTTTTTTTTTTTGTTTACGAAGGATAAATTTTTTTATATTTTATTTAAAATTTAATTAATAACACTATTAATTTAAATATATTAAATAAAATAAAAAAAAAAAAGTCAACTTTCATTATCGACTTCACGTTCTTCATCGCTGTCCAATGAGCTATCGCTGCTTTCCAATAAATCGCTTTGACTACCGGATGTAGCTTTCGGTAATAAATTACCAGCGGGTTCCCCGAACCTAAATAATAATAATAAAATATTTTTAAATTTTTTAATATGAAAAAAAAAAAAAAAAAAAAAAAAAAAAGTCATACTTGGCAGCAGCTTCTTGAGATTCTAATAACAATTCAAGGCGCCAAGTTGTTTCATCATGCAAACAAGCTAAAGCCTCACAAAATTGTTTTCCAACTTCTTTTAAATGAACCGTATCCAAATGTCGGCCCTACAGGAAAGGAAACAAACAAACAAACAAAATTTTTTTTTTTCCAGTTCAAACGGCTTAATATTTTATTACAACCGTGGAAATAATAATAAAAATTTAAATATTTATAAATAGTAGTTAAAAAAACTTCACATCAAAGTAATTTTCCTTTTAATAATTCTTTAAAAATTATTCGGGAAGGGACAGGAAGAAGAAGATTAAGGGAGGTATAATTTCAATTAAGGGTGTTTCAAAAAGTATGAATGTAATTATAATTTATTTATTTTTTTTTTTTTTTTTTTTTACTCACCGAATAAATTCCCTGATCGCAACCGCAATAACTACTTTCCATAGTGTAACTTCTTTTTATTTTAAAATCTCTCCATACAGCAACTCTTGCTGTTGCTTCTCTTGATCTTTCGACGCGAAATTTACAAGATGAAAATGAAAAAGCCGGACAAAAATGTTTCATGAGATGAGCTATGAGCTAAAGGCATAAATAATAAATTAATTAATTAATTAAAAATAATAAAATTAAATATGATGACAATTTTCTTACTAAATATTCAACTGGAGACACGATTTGCTGTTTATCAGATTCCGACCAACTTTCATTATTAGCACATCCGTAAAGGAAAACATTTTTCTTTCTCGAATGACCGTGAAAATCACAAAAAACAAATGGCGGTTTTTTTAATATTCTACAACAATATTCTAATAAACCTTTCGTGTGATATATTTCCGGATGTAAAATCGGATGAGGGTTTTTCCAACGACGGTTTAAATCTTCATTAGATAAACCACATCTAGCACTAAAAAAAAAAAAAAAAAAAAAAACATGTCGAGGATTTATATTTAAAATAAACCATAAAAACCATTGTTTATACTTATAATAATAATAATAATAGTAATCTCATAAGTCTATATTTTTATTTAAAATCATACCTTTAACAGGTACGTGAACTTAATGTCAGGTGTCAAGATATTTGCAAAGAAATCAAAATGAAAAAAAAAAAAAAAAAAATTCTTCTCAACCTCATCATCATCATCATCATCATCTTATACATTCGCAATAAAAAAAAAAAAATATTTTAAGGTACGAAAATTACAAAAACATTAGCCAGGTTTTTTTCTTTTTGCACAAATGATAATAATTACATAAACCATCAAATAAGTGAAACCTATTAACGTCAGGTATAATAATCGAAATATTTTTCTCTTAGGGAAGGAAAAAAAAAAAAAAAATAATATTTGCGGAATAATTTTTTTTTTTTTTTTTTTTGTGGTAACAACAACAACAACAACAACAACAACAATCGTTTGTTGGTCTTTTATTATTTTTCAATGGTTACGAATCCTTTTATTTTACGTTTAAAAAAAATTATTTATTTAAATTAGTCTTTGAAAGGAATTTTTAGAATTCTTAGACAGTCTCTTCCGCTCTCTCTCTCTTCAATTAAATATTCAAAGTTGCATTTAGAATAAATAAAATCAGGAGGGGGAGGAGGGGGAGGGGGAGGAGGAAGAACCCACACCAATAATACGTTATAACCCTTCGATTAATTTCATATTTGGCGTAATGTGAACGTCCGGACAATAAAACAAACAACGACGATTTAAATAAATAAATAAAATTATATTTATATTAGAACAAACGACAAACGACGACAACGTCATGATTCTAAAAATAGCACATCCATAACGAATTAATTAATATTTTTAAATTAAAGGGACATTATTGTTGTTTATGAAACAAGAAAAAAATTGATTAAAAAAGAAAAGAAAAGAAAAAGACAACAAACAATTTTTTTTTTTTTTTTTTTTTTGGAGAAAAAGAGACAAATCATAAATCACAAGAGAAAAAGAAAAAAATGGCATTTAACCTGCCACTTTTCATGAATTCACCCAAGAACCATTTTGTTTTTTCAAGGTTATTTATTTATTATTTTTTGCAAAAAAAAAAAAAAAATTTACCTGTCCGACAAAGCAGCAATTGAAAAAAAAATTTGAAAAAAATTTGAAAAAAATTTCAATTAAGATTGATTGAAGGTAGCAAGAGATAACCCAAGGTGGTCATTTAAACTTCCAAATTAAGAATCAGGGGTACCCAAATCAACCGACCAACAACAACAAGATGGGTACTTTTTTCTTCTTCTTCTTCTTCAATTTTTTTTTTTTGTAAACGACCATATTTGTGTTGAATAATTTAAAACCCTTTTTTGAATTTTACAAAAAAAAAAAAAAAAAATTTTATTATTAAAAATAATTATATCCGTTGGAAATGAAACAACGACTCAAAAGGTTATTT
>NW_002987447.1:253620-255929 GCF_000006295.1 Pediculus humanus corporis
TTGCAAAGAGAGAGAGAGAGAGAGAGAGAGAGAGAGAGAGAGAGAGAGAGAGAGAGCTTAAAACCCAACAATGAATTTTTAAAAAAGTTGGCAGGCTAAATAAGAAAAAAAACCTGCGTAAGGGGAATCAACTAACAAGAAATGAAAGAAATGGCGGAACACAAAACTGGGAGTGATGAGCTAGGAAGAGTCAGTATTTTACAGAAGGTGGCACAAGTAGTTGTTCATTTCTCGGACGGGTAAAAAAAAATTCAGGCACGCAAGCACCAACCACCACCACCACCACCATCATCACCATCACCATCACCATCACGACATTGGTATACATCTATTTATCTTTAAATCAAAGCACACCCGTTTGTACTTGTTATTATTCACCACTATGCACCATATAATTGTTACATCCGCTGTGGTTCTTGCCTTCATAGCTACTACGGTCTATGGTAAGTCCTTTACCTTTATTATTATTATTATTATTACTAACACTTTTTTTTAACGATTTTTTTTTTTCGTTCCTTCCTTCAAACCTTTTTTTTGTTTTTAAAAAATTGAAATAACAAAAGCTACAATTTAATAATATATAAATCAAAACGAAATAATTAATATCGATAAATTGAATGACGTAATATTGATAATAATAATCATAATAATAATAATAATAATAATAAAATACAATTAATTCGTTATTAACCGTTTTTTTTCAAATCAGTTCTCTAAAAATTTAATTTTATTACTAATTTTTTACCTCGTAATGAATATAGATACGAAAAGATTAATAATCTATTTTAATAAATTATGTATATTATAAACAATAATTAATTAATTAACCGGAATTTAAAAATAATAATTTATTAAATAAAAAATTATTATTATTTTTTTAAATAAATAAATAAATTTTTTTACATAAAAGTTTCTTTCGAACCGTTACGAATTAAAACAAAAAAAAAAACAATTAAAATTTATTTATTTATTTTTAAATAATTTATTAACGACCGAATCTCTCTCGTAAAATTAATTTCACGAGTGAATGAATGAATGAATGAATGAATGAATGAATTAAATAAATTAACCAAGATAAAAAAAGTGTTAAAATTTTTTAGCATCTGTTTTTTTCTTTTTTTATCTTAATGTCACACGTGAATTATAATAATAATAATAATAATAATAATAATAATAATAATAATTTAATGAGAAAAAAAGGGCCCTTTGTAAACTTGCGTGAAAAAAAAAAAAAAAATGGTGTTGATGATGATGATGATGATGATGATGATAATCAATCTTAATAATATTATCGTATTGTATGTTAAAAAAAAAAAAATGACTACGCCAGGTATGTAAGGTGTTTTTCTTTGTGTTAAAAAAAAAACGAAGGTACGAAATGATTGTACAAAGTGTAATCTATTTAATATAAACAAAGCAGAAGACAAAGTAACGACTAAGGTTCGTGGTCCGTGAAAAAAAAAGAAAATGCCTTAAAGTCAAAAAATTACTTTTCTCATGTTAATAATAATAATAATAATCGTGTTATTCGTATAATTTGTTATGGGAAGGCAATAACCGAGGGTGACCAAAGTCATTTTCTTTTTTTTTTTTTCCCGAGCTTTCAAATTATTATTATTATTATTATTATTATCATCATCATCATTATTATTATTATTATTATTATTATTATTATTATTATTATTATTATTATTTGGAAGAAAATTACATTGAATCATTCTGTTAATTAATCGCATTTTTCAACGTAATTGCAATTTCCTTTTTGTAACTATATTTTTTTATATACAATACGAATTTTTTTTTTTTTTTATATATAAAAAATAATAATGATGATGATGATGATGATGATTACTTAAAGTAATTTTTTCACACGATACGAAAATTATAATTGATTAAATAATTTTTCGAATGCCATCATTATAAACCTTTTTTTTTCATTTTTTTTTTCATAATGAAATGATGATGATTTTTTTTTGTTTGTCGCATAAAAAACCGCGTGCCTTTTTTTTTTTTTACTTTGTAAAAAATAATAATAATAATAATAATATTAAAGAAAAAAAAATATATATATAGGTACGCTAAGGTTTTTAACCGAAGGCAATTTAACAATAATAATAACTTTTTTTTTTTTTTTTTTCTAATGACATAAAAAATATATAACGCGTATAAATTTTTATTTTTATTTTTTTTAAATCGGGGGAAAAAATTAAAAGTGTACCTGAGGGGGGGAGGGGGAGGGGAAAAAAAAGTAATCAATGATATTATTTAATAAATTAAACGAAAGAAAAATTAAATTTTTTTTTTTTTTT
>NW_002987447.1:256443-276295 GCF_000006295.1 Pediculus humanus corporis
CTTTGCTACACGTTTTATTTTTTTTATCGATAATTGATTTATAATATATTGTGGTTTTTCAAAAAACCAAATAAAACGAAAAAAAAATTCAACTATAAGATATATCTTATACTCTACCCACAGTAAAAAAAACATTCTAGAAACTTATTTGTATTGTATTGTAGATGCAAAACGTGGGGCATGTGGGAGTTCATTGGACTCGTTGCAAGGCCAAGGACGAAATCTATTACTTATACCTCATTATCCGCTTTAAAAAAAAAAAAAAAATTTTTTTTTTCTTTTTTCTTTGTGATGCAGAACAATAAATATACTTTGCAGAAAAAAAAAAAAAAACATGGTTTATGTGTTGACCTGACTCGGCCAGGTCAAATAAATTAAATTAACCTTAATCCTTTCTATTTCATGAAAAAAAGAATGGAACCAACTAAGAAATGCAATTAAAATAAACGACCATCTTTTCTTTTTTTTTCTCATCGAATAATGTTTGTTTCATTGTTTTTTTGTTCACAGGACAAAGAATAACAACGATTCAACTCGATGGCGTACAATATTTTGTCAGTAGAATGAATCCATATTCTCCAGAACTTAATTACTTTTTATCATATCAATATTGTCGTTCATTCGGTTTACAATTGGTTTCGTTTGAAACAAAAGAAAAAGCAGATTCAATAACTCAATATTTAAAAAATGCAGGTAGTATTTGCCCCCCGGAAAAACAAAACAAAAATTGATAAAATTAACGATGCGAATTTGACATTGTTTGTTTTTTTTTTTTCCGTTAAGGATATAATAAATATGATTTTTGGACATCCGGTAATAAATTGGGTACGAATATGTTGTTGTGGATGAGTACGGGATTACCTTTCAACGTAACATTCAATTACATGAGAGCGGCTGGAAGTTTACCCAACGATCCTGTACATTTAGAATCTACCATTCCAATGATGGCTCCAGAAGCGACAGGAAGACAAGCCGATGGGTAAATTATACATTTATAAAACAAAATAATCTAAAAAGGGCGTGTAAGAAAATAATGTTTATTTTTTTTTTTTTTTTTTTTTTTACAGAAACGACATCGGAGCTGCCAACGGTTGCGTCACCCTAAAGGCTCCAGACCATACGTGGGAAGTTGATGATTGTCTTAAAATAAAAGATTTTATTTGCGAACAAACAAGATGTTATTACTACAATTATGGGTCCATCCCAGTTAGCACTTCCCAGGGGTAAGCAGGTGAGATTCGTGTTTACGGGAGAGTTTTTTATTAAATAACTTCAGAATGCCTCATTCTTTATATAAATAATAATAATAATAAACTTTCACAATTTGATCGTAGCTTGTTGTTGTAACTACTTTTTTGTTGTAACTAATAGTAGTAATACAATTTTTATAAAATTAAAAAAAAAAAAAAGAGTAAATGGATTGATGGTGACAACAAATATTATAACACTCATTTACAGAGGAAACAAAATTTTGAATCCCAGTTCGACCGTTAAACCTCACCGTCATGACGAAGGACACTTGCTAAATTTCACTGCCACTCGTCGAATTACCCTTCGGCCCCCACTCATGCGAAAAGATGATACTGTCAATTTGGAAACTACAACCGAACTCGGAATGGATGATGAGGCTTATTCTGAATATCATTCAACATTATCATCATCAGATTTAGAGGATACCTATCACGATGAAGTACTCGGTAAGGTTAGTCGCAGCAAAGCCATTCGCCTACCGACCGTTGACCGTCTCGAAAGAAAAATTTCACCGAACTGGATGTTTCGTACCCAGGACAAAAATTAAAAGTACTGGAGTATTAAGAAATACCTTTTTCATCGCTTTACATTCCCCCTCCCCCCCCCAAAAAAAAAAAAAAAAGTTTAAAAAAAAAAAAATAATAATGATAATCTTTCACTTATTAGTGCAAATTTAAATTTTTTTTCTATTAGTTCTATTATAAATTATTTTCCATAATGTAGTGCATAAATTTTAGTTTAAAAATTTTTAGTTTTTTTTTTCCACGTGCAGTAAAATTGGCAATTTAATAATAATAATAATAATTAATGTGCTAAACAGTTATTCTTATGTTTAAATATAATTTAAGCTTTTGCCAAAGCTATTAAATTTTTTTTACTGTTTCAAATGTAAGACGTAGAATTGTGATGATGAATACGTGCTTTTTTTTTTATGATTCTTTTTGTTTTGGCGACTTAACAAAAAAAAAAAAAAAAAAAAACTTAAATTTGTAGCTTTGATACTTAAATGTACTTATCGTTACGGTAAAATAAATATTTCTTACAAGATTTTTTTTTTTTTTTTGACTTATTTTAAAATGAAAATGAAAACTTACCAGCCGTTGATGACACCCTCGATATTTAACATGGGTACAATTTTAAACACGTATCGATTCCTTAAACTCACTGCTTGAGGATGACTACTTAGAAGAAACTGTAAAGTGCCCAACATTATCCATGAAGCATTACTTTCTCCAGGATGAACTCGAGCAGTCAAAAATACAGTTTCTCTGTCCTAAAACAAAAATTAAATTAATTGATTTTTTTAGCAGGGCTCCATACATGACAATCAATTTTTAATAAGGTACATTATATATTTTATGATTAATTATAACGATCGTTGCACTCGTATGAATCACCCATTAATAATAAAACAGGAAGTTTATGCTTACACGAAATTCATTTTTCGTTGAATCAACTGCTGTTATTGTCAAAATGGGAAGCTGATTTCCGTTTAACGTTTCACATAAGGGCTCAGCTCTAAAATACGTGACTGCATAGTTTATTGAACAAGACCATTTCCAAATTCGACTCTAAAGGAAATATGTTTGAAATTATTTACGAGTAATAATTTTACGTTTTAAATCCTTTTTTGTTTATAATAACTTACAAGAAGTTGCGAATAAGTGTAAGGAAAATGATATGCAATGTAACAAATATCTGAATTATGTTGAAATGTTATTGAAAATGTCGTTGTGAAATAACATTTTTGTTGTCCTGTAGTTTTTTGATAACTATTTCTAAAATAACAAATATCAGTGCCAGCACGAACCCATCCAGGTCGACCCAGTAAAGCTTCTTGTACCTTAAATAAATAGGTACCTCGTTAATTAAAATCAAAGAAAAAATTTATAAAATAAAAAACCATTAAAAATTTAATTTACAGAATATAAAATAGGTTTCATTCCGTAATTAAACTGACTATTCATTTTTTCAAAATTAACAATGTTAAAAGTATAAGGGCCACTATTATCCATATTATAAACTTCAAAATAAAACCAATTATGGTGCCTGTCAGAATTTACATCCGAATTTAAAATAAGTTCATATTCTCTGGGTCCAACTTGTACGACTTTTCTTAAATTTCCACTCTCGAATCTTGATTCGAATAAAAGATGAGTTTGAGTATGTTTAGCACCAACTTTTTTTTCATCGTCATTAAATAATTCCCTTAAAAAAAAAAAAAAAAAAAACCAATTAGACGTAAAATTTTTTATAATTTCAAACAAGGAGTACAAAAAATATAAATTACCTTTTATTATTCGTTACGTTATTTTTAGCAGATGATATTAAATTGTCCAAATCGTAAACGACATTGGAGGAAACGTTACTGGGATGAAAACCCTTTTCGACAGATTCTAATAATTTTTGCCGGCAAACTTTTCTATCTTTAACACTTAAAGGTTCTAATTTTCCAGATCCTTCCCCACCCATTAAATCAGGATAGGCAACTTTAACAAATGGTAAAACGCTTTTAACTTGACTGGCAATCATCGAGTAAGCATGAAGCATTCCATGTTCTTGATGTAAATTTCGTAAAATATTAAGTGATATTAAATCTTCTTTCGAATAGACTTTTGTTTGCGGAGGAGTGTCTAAAATAATTATTATTTTTAAATGTCAAAAATTTTTCTTTTTTTTTTTTTTTTTTTTAAATGAGTAATTTATTTTATAAAATTTTTTTTTTTTTTTTGTTATTTACCCGTCAATTTTTCATTATTTGTAATTAGATTTTCCGCTGAGAATTTTCTATGTTCTGATAAATTTTCGGCAGAATTTCTACCACGAAATCCATTTCTTAGAGAAACATCGCTTGATGTGAATCTCATATCGAGATTATGTAATTTTTCTTTCGATAAATATTTAATATTTGTTGTTAAATAACGACCTTTATCGACAGCCAAAAAAGTACATTTATTATAAAAATCGCTTAACATTGTTTTAGATTTTTCTTTTTTATTAACAATCAAAGGTTTATTGATATTTTTTAATTGGTTTAACGTTGAGTGAGCAGCAACATTTTCTTCGGTTTGTTGATTGAACTCCTTACAAAAATTCGAGTACCTGTAAAGAATCACAACATGACATTCAAACCGATTCCATTTAATTTAATAAAAAATTTAAAATAATTTACATTTTTAAATCCTCAACATCTCTTTCGACTGCCGTCTGTGGTAAAATTTTAGATTCATCCGGATCGGTTCCTTGAATTTGAACAACACCATCTTCTTCGACATCTTCGAGAAGTTCATCTTCACTATCACCTTCATCGAATTCAGGAGTGGTGTCCCTCGCTGTAAAAGAACTTTTATCTGTGAAAATGATAAGTAAATTTACTTACTTACTTCCTTAAATCGTATATACACATATCGATGAAAATATTTTACTCGGCGTAATAATAAATTTAAATACGTGGCACAATCACCTGCCAAAGTATGATCGCTTATTTGCGGTAACGTAAATTTAATTGGATTGGAAACTTCGTCGACGGGTAAATTTTTCCTTTCCAGACAAAAATTAACAACACCGCAAACTCTACTTAATATTTGATCGTACGATTTATCATCCGGACAATTTTGACAGAATTTATGAAGTATGGATACTCCTGATAAACTTCTCACCGCTTTCCTTCCATGTTCTAAAAAAAATTATATTTCAAATAATAAATAAAAAAAAATTTTTTTTTTTTATATTAATAATTTTTTTGTCAATTTACAATAACTTACTCAAATAACAAACTCGTTGCAATGTTACAATTGAATAATGGCAGATTTTTAATTTTGTTTTTCCTTCGTATCTTTCCCACCTTTCGAAAATTCGAAGGATTAAAGATAATACATTTGAAAGAATTATACGAGAGCAACAAATTTCTAAAAATTAAAAAAAAAAAAAAAATTCATTTCGTGTATATTTATATATATATATAAATTTCAATACAATTTAAATTTAATTAATTTCCCCACCCCACCCCCACCAACCCCAAAACTTACTATTTTTACTTAAATAACTTAAGATATTTAAAGTTAATCGTAATTTAACGCTTGGAGTAAAACCAATGTTACTTAAAACTTTTTCCATTGTGGCAACAATACCATCTTTGGCAAGAACCGTAGCTGTATTAGCTAAAAAAGAAAATTATTATTATTATTATTATTATTATTATAAAATAGAAAAAAAAAAAAAAAAAAAGGTTATGAGATGAGGAAAAACTTACAATTTCTAGAAAGGGCTTTCACGATTAAAAGTACTGGATATAAAAGTTTAGCATGATTATGATAAGCTTTCAAAAAGTAATGAAATGTTTTTACGGCACCCAATAATCTTGATTTAAGTGAAAATTTAGAATCTGTGAACAAAAAAAAAAAAACAAAAACAAATATAAAAGTAATGATTGTAAAACATAAAAAAAAAAAAAACAGAAGTATGCTATTTTTGAAGCTTTGGCAGTGACGTCAAACACAAATTAATGTGTATTGTAAATTTGACATTTTAATAAACAAAAAAAAAGAAAATTAACAGATAAACATTTTTATTTTTTACTTAATAAAATAAAAAATAAATAAAAAAAAAATTTATTTTTACCTCTTTGGGCAAGTTGACTTAATGTCCAAACAATTTCTTGTATCAAAACATCATTAACCGGTATTAATTCTTTTATTTGTAATGAATTTAAATGTTTTGTGAGAGATTGCGTAGCGTTTAAATGAACGAGTTGACTTATTGCCGGATTTCTATTTTTTCCTAAAATTAATTAGTTTAAACATATTTGAATAAATGTGGCATATTAGAAAATAGAATTTTTGTAAACCGTTAGAAATAAATAAAAAATTTATTTATTAAACAAAAAGAAAAAAGATGATTGAATATTAAATTATTATTATTATTATTATTATTTCACCTGTTTTAGCAGCTACACATTCGTGTAAAATTCCAGCCAAACTAACGGCTGTTAATGGATCGCGTACAGTCTGGAATAAAATTTTTTAAAAAAAAATTTATCCGGTGATGTTTTTATATTTTTTCCAAAAAACAAAACTATTCAAAAGTTTTTATAAAAATATTATTATACATACTTCCAACATGTATAAAATTAATGTTAAACCACCTTGATTTTTTTGCCATATTCTTTCAAGTGTTTTATTTTTGATGGTTTTATCTGTAAAATTTAACCGCCATCATTGTTTTTTTTTTTTTTTTACAAAAAAAAAAAGGAGAAATAAAATTTTTATTTAAAATGAATACCTTGAGAAGCAGCACGACTATGAAGCCTTGCAGCAACATTTCTTAGTCCCTCAACAGATTCATTGGGCTTTTGAGAATAAGCTTTTAATTTTTCAAGTAAAACTTCATTCAATGAATCCTGTTCCATATCAATATCAAGTCAGTTTCACTCACTTTATGATTTTAATTAAACAAAGCTAAAAAACATAAAATAATATTAATAATTTTAAAAATGCATAACTCTTACTAATGTATAAATGTTAATAACTTAATGAATAAGCAATAACAATAAATAGAAAATAACAATAATTAATTTTCTTTATAAACTTAACAAAATGTAATAATAATAATTGTATTTTTTCTCACTCTGAATTACAACAAAAATATTTTTTTATTTTTGTTTCATGTTATTTAATTACCGTGAAGTAATTTTTTAAAAAAAAAAAAAAAAAAGAATAAGAAGAAAATCAACTTTATTACGTTTTTTTTTAAAAATATTTTACGACTTAAAATTTTTTTAGTAAATTACTAACGTAAAAATTACTTAGTTTCGTTTGTCAGTTATTCCAAAATGTCGTTATTATTCAATCACCAATAAATTATTTTCGTTTTCTTTATAATTATTAAATGTTTCAAAATACGGTTAAACATCTCACTAAAAAAAATAAAAAAATAGGATAAAATAATAAATTAATTAATAATAGTAATAATAATACTTTTCACTAGAAAAAAATAAGAATTATATTTTAATAAAATATATATATAATTTTACCGTTTAATTAATTATATACAAATTGATTAACCAGTATACGTTAATTATTAAACGGGGGGACTACTGATGCCAAAATCATCCGATGATGGCTCAATCGTTTTTTTATTTTTTTATTTTTGTTTTTTTTTTATTTATTTTTTGTCCTGATTAATGTCAAAAACTTTATTTCTAGTCTTATGTCTTTCATTATTCGCACATATTAACGCCTACATGAGTAATCAATCTTTTTTTTTTTTTTTTCGTTTTTCTTTGACTTTCATCCAATGCACAAATTTGCGAATAATGTCGACGACAAAAATCCCTTAAAGTAATCAAAGTAATTTTTTGTAAAAAAAAAACCGATAAATAAATTAATTACATTTAATGACATTTCATTTTAACTTTGTCAATATTATTATTATTATTAATATAAAAAAAATCACCTTTCCAAAAAAATTTACAAAACAATAAAAAAAAATAAGAAGAAAAACAAAAAAAATTAAGTTTTAACTTTTAGAACTTAATAATAAATAAATAAAAATTGATCATTAAGAATCATTAAAAATAAATAAAGAAAATAAAAAAAAATAAAAAAAAAAAAAAAAAATTATACATTAAAACAAAAATTAAAAACAGACAATTAAAAAAAAAATTTACATTTGCTTGTTTTACCGGGCGTTTATTCAATGCTGCCAAAATTAATAAATTTTTTTTTTTTTTAATTTAAAAGGTGTTAATTTCTCGAAATTCCCTCACAGACAAAGGATTTGTTTCTTTTTTTTTTTTTTTCTAAAAATAAACATTTAATCATAATTGATACCCCGTGTTTGACAATTAATTGTTATCTTACCTGGTCAATGCGATGGAAAAATCAATTCCTACGATTTTCCAATGTATACATAAAAACATTTTGTTTATTTTAAATATATTAAATATCATTTTGACATTGAATTTTTTTTTATATTTTTTTTTAATAGATATTCACTGCCTTTCAAAACAATAGTAAAAAAAAAATTATAAGAAGACAGTTAATGACACTCTGTGGTAAAAATGTTTACTTTGTGAAGGTAAATGTATTGTAATTACTTTTGAGGTTATGTTGACAACAAAGAAATCTTTTTTTTTATACACGGTAATTCAATTAATTATATTATTATGAACAAATCTAAAGGTAAAAAAAAATACAAGCAAAAACACAAAGTTTACAATAAGCGTTGCTATAACGATAGTGATATACCCCCCGATGATTTTTCAGGTAGTTTAAAAATTTTTTACCAAATGTGCTTTCGTAGATTTAATACGTTAAGTGATTTTTATTTTTTAGATGATGACGACTCTATTAATATTTCTTTTCCTGTGGCCATGTGGGACTTAAATCATTGCGATCCTAAAAAGTGTACTGGTCGGAAATTGTTGAGGCACAATCTTATTAAAACACTTCCACTAGGTCAAAAATTTAATGGGGTTGCTCTTACACCAGTTGGACAAAAATGTTTATCTAAAGAAGATCGAAATCTCATAGAGTCATTTGGTATAGCGGTTGTTGATTGTTCTTGGGCAAAATTATCGGAAACTCCATTTCACAAAATGAAAACTCCATATCCTCGATTACTTCCTTGGCTGGTGGCTGCCAATCCAATTAACTACGGGAAACCGTGTCAGTTGTCATGTGTCGAAGCTTTGGCTGCTGCTTTAATAATTACAGGTAGTTATTAAATTTCAATTTCAAATATTACTTTTTCTTTTTAATTAGAAGTAATTATTTGATAACTTTTTGTTTAAGGTTTTAATGATGAAGCTGATTTTTTTCTAAGCAAGTTTAAATGGGGTCATTCATTTACAGAGCTTAATCAAGAGTTATTAGAAAAGTATTCCGATTGTGATACAAGTGCTGAAGTAGTTAAAATTCAAAATGACTTTTTAGAAACAGAGTTTGCGAAAAGAAATAAAAATGTAGGTAAGTTTTTTTTTTTTTTTTAAACTGTTTTTATTGTTTATAGGTTAATGACTACAAATATTAATATAAATATAATTATTTTCAGAAGATATATTGTGTTCTAACAGTGAGGATGAAGGTGAAATTACTTCTGAGCTAAATGAAAATAGCAGAGTTGTAGAAAATGAAAGTTTTAACAGTTCGGTTAATGAAAATACTGATGTCTCAGTCAATAATACTTCTATACAAGAAGAAAATAAAAAAGATGCAGAAAGTTCTGATGTTAACATAAAGAGTCCTTGTGAAAATATTACTCTTGGTCTCAATGACAGTGATAACAAAATTGAATTATCAGAAAGCATGCAAAATAATGAATCTAATGTTTCAAACATTAATAAAGAAGATGATGATGATTTTATTCCAGTAAACGATTTCAAAAATTTGTCATTAAGCCCATCTAAAATTGAAAAAATGTCTCCTTTAGCCTCCTTTACAGAAGTTTCAGGTTTGATAAAAATCTTTTTTTTTTGTTATTCCAGTTAATAGTTTTTTGACTAAAAATGAAATTAGTTATAAAAGGTTTTCATAAATTATACTTTACCATCATAATCTTGTTTACAGTACCAGATAGTCCAGTTAGCTCTTTAAAATCAGGTGGTGCCTTGCTTGGTGTACCTCGTAGAATGAGAGATGCAGTAGCTGAATTGCATAATATTATTCAAAAATGGAATGATAATCACTTGATTGGGATTAAAATTTTACAAAATATTAGAGAAATCAAATTACAAAAAATGTAAGTTTTAAATTTTATTCGAGAAGAAATAACTTAAACAAGTTTTTATTAATTAATTCTTTTGAAAAACAACTGACTAATATCGGAGAATAAATAATTAAATACTGATATTTTCAGGGGAGCGTCAGATTTTGATGAAAATGAAGATGACGTAGAAAAATTATGTTCCGATTTAGGAGATGCATTAGAAACCTTATTTAACGTTGTTGGGTATATGGAAGCATTAACGACTCAAGTAAAAGCATTGATTCCCTTGCATAAAAGTGAAGAACCTGTATTTCTAACATGGCCAGTAGAAAAATTTGAAAATGTTTTTAAAGAAATATCCGATGCATACTCTTTAGAATATAAGGTTAAAAACACAGTTTTGGAAAATGTCGGACATTGCAGTAGTGAAAATAAATTACTTGTAAATATTGCTGCTTGGATGTATCAAGTATACGCAAACGATAAAATAAATATTTGTTTGGAAAAACTTTTGATCGAAACTGGACTCAGAATAAATCATCAGTAATTGAAAGTTTAAAACACGGTTATAAATTTTCCCTTATGTAAAATATAATGGATTAAATGGTATATTATAAAAACAAAAGTTTTCATATTTCAAATTATTTATTTTTTTATATATATATATATATACATATCACATAAATAACTTTCGTTAAAAAAAAATTATTAAATAAATAACATGGAAAAAATTATTAAAAAATATACAATAACAAATATTTACAAATTAAATACTAGTATGTATATATATATATATATAAAATTAAAACTATTTCAACCGGATCATAAATACAAATGTTAATATAATGTTTAACATTAAAATCGAAAACTTTAAAAATAATTATTTTCAAGGTTATCCTTAATTATTAAGGTACAGTAAAAGGTACAGTAAAAGGTATTAGTAAAAAGTATTTACAGCAAGTATTTTTAACTTTTCATATGTGACCCACATAACAATATTCCACGATACTAATCTATAAAACGAAGGAGTAAAACTGGAAAAAAAAACAAAAAATTTTTTCTAAATTTAATTGTAATAATTCTAATTAAAATTTTAAAATAATAATAATTTATCTACCCTTTATAAAGTGCAGATAATCCCTCCATTTTAATTGTTTTAAATGCACAATCGAGAGCGTTTGTATACTGTCCAGGTATTGAATTCATGTACCTTGTTTTAATAACGTCAACCGGTGATGAAACTATCGTTGTGGCTAAACCTTTTATTGCAAAAAAATTTTTTTTTTACTGAAATTGGGCCCTTTAGTCGTGACAAATATTTATGTGAAAAAAAAAAAAAATTATTGCAAACCTGTTATTGATGCTGATGTAAAATGACAATAAATATTATCTTCAAATAATTTTTTTTTTAATATTGATGTTTTAACAATGTCGTAACAAACAATTTCTGATACGTTAACAATAGTATTTCTTGCCATATTAGAATACATTCCTGAAATTAAATAAAATATATATAATAAAAATTTTTTTTTTTTTTCAAAATAATTAATTATAATTATTATTACCTTTCCATAATCCTCGAATCCCTTCTTCTTTAAATATACATTTATAAGCTTCAACAGTAGATTTATATCTACTTTTTAAATTTCCTTGTTGTGCCTGAAATCGAACTTTGACCACATCCGTAGGTTGTGCAACTAGTACACCTAAGATACCGGTTGTGATTCCCGCACTGATTTTAGTTAGAACATCCAATAAATTGTTTAATTTTTTCTCTTCTAAAAATTAACAACAAATACAACCATACAAAAAATTGAATTTATTTATTTACCGGATGTATAATAATATGTAAAACCGAAACCCTTCTTTTTTTTGTAATTATTAATTGTTTTTTTTATTTTAAATTAAGGTATATATATATATATATGGAAATGCACCATTAATTAAATTTTGATAAAAGCTCTTGACATTATCATACATTCCAATTCGAACTGATGCAAAACACATTTGACGTTGAAGACCAGCTGATAAACCTTTGTAAAGATTTCTATAAAAAAAAAAATAAAATAAAATAATTAAATTATCAATTTTAATAGTTTTAAATAACCAAAATGTCCTGCATACCTTGGTCCTTCTTCTTTAACTATTGTTGATATTGTATTAAAAACTCCTTTATAATGAAAAATTCGTTTTTCCCCAATGATTAATTGTTTTCCTTCACCTTGAACCTTTAAAACAATTTAGAAAAATTACAAATCCATTTTTTGAAAGATAATTGTAAATATTAAGAAAAAAAAGGGGGGAGGGGAAATTTTTAATGTTTTTTTTTTGTCATATTAATAATAATAAATGAAAAAATATCATAATTATTCAGAAAACAAGAGAGAAAAAAAGGGAAAAAAAAATTCTTTTAATTGACTTTCACTAAATGGAGCCAAACGCCTGTTGAATATATATATATATATGTATGTAAATTATTTGGCAGTTATGACTGGCCCATAAAATCTAAGAAAACTTTTATTTGTTTTTTGTTCCGCTACGAGTAATAAAAACTAAAAGAATTTCTGATTATGTAATTAAAATTATTATTATTATTATTATTATTATTATTATAAAATTAACGTTCGATGTAAAAAAATGAAAAATAAATAAAACACCGCGATTTTAAAATAACGGTTTTTCACTACCTCAAAAGGTACATTTCACATCGTAAATTTTAAACATTTCACAAAGATTTGTTTTCGTGTAGCTTTGAATAAATCGAATTAAAGTGTTATTAATTTTAAATTAATCAATTAATAATAATAATATATTTACGTAATAAATTAATATTATTAATTAATAATAATACCTGAAGTCGAACTTTTGATGTATCCAAAGGAAACGTAACAATGTCGGCGATACATGCAGCGCTACCTGCGGTCAATAATTTAACCCCAATGGCGGTTTCTTCAAATTTTCGAACGTTCATTATTTTTGATGTCCTTATTACATTTACCTCTCTAAAATAAATAAATAAATAATAATAATAAAAATATTAGAGAGAGAGAGAGAGAGAGAATAGAAAAAGTTGCCGTTTTAAAGGCCATTTAAATTTTTCCTTGATCTGACATTATTAAAACCATAAATTTTAAAATAAATATTATTTTGAATTTTTAATAATTATTGCTTTGTTAATTAATAAAATATATATATATATATATAGGTTTTGTAAAATTTAATTAACAAAAAAAAAGTTATTTAAGTGAATTATGATGAAAATAAGAAAAAAAAATTTATTTATTTATTTGAATGTATTTGAAATATATTCAGGGTTAAGGTCTAAACGTCTATTTATTATTATTTTTTTTTTTTTTTGGCAAACAAATATTAACTTCCCACTGATTTAAAAAAAAAAAAGTTTTTTTTGGCATTTTTTATAATTTTGATTATATATAAAACTAAACTGTTTTAAAAAAGTAGAGTTTAAAGTTGTAAATTATTATCATTTCATACATAAAAATTTTATATGAGTATCATTAATATTTAATTGAAATAATTAACAATAAATAAATAAAGTTTTACATTTTAAGAAAAAACGTTTAAGGAATCAAATATGATTAAAATTATTGTATTTTAGTGTTTATTTTAATAATTTAAATAATAAAAAAATTAAATAAAATGTTAAACAAAATCATACCCCTCGTAAAAAAGATAGAAAAAAAAAACTGTCAAATATCACGTTGTTTCTCATTGAATATTATTTTTAACGTCATTTTAAATCCTGTTTTTTTTTTTTTTATATGCAGTCAACAGCAATAACACAAACATTTATACAAAGCAAACTGTTTTTTTAAAATACATTTCTATTTATATAATTTATTTTTTTTTCAAATTTATGAATTTGCAATAATAAAAAAAAATTGGCAAAAAAATACGCAAGCCACATTTTAAACTCTTTTAAATGCGTTTATAAAAATTTGAAGGTTATGTTAAAAATTACTAAATTTTCCGGGTACCAGACGGCCTCCGTTTACAGCCTTGATATTCACTACGCATGGCTTTACAAATTTCATGTTTTTTTTTTAATTATTTATTTATTTATTTATTATTTCATAATTTTTTTTAAAAAAAATTAAAAAAAAATTTTGTTTGTTAAAGTTTTTTTTTTTTTTTTTTTTTAAATCTGTAAATAAACAAATATTATATGAATACTGTATTTTTTTATTATTATTTCCATTTGAGTTCAGTTACCGAGCGACCATTTTGAATTTTGTAGTTTATGCACTGAAATTATTTATTAATAATTTTATTTTATTATTACTGTTATTATTTATTAATCTCTCATTTACGTAATAAATATATATCGTTTAAAAATATCACATCATTCGACCAAAAAAAAAATTTATTTTTATTTACAATTAATGTATTGTTTTCGAATAATTTTCCGTTGTGATGTTTGAATACTAATTACAATACCTGTTGGCACTTTAACAATTTTTTTATTTAAATAAAAATTTTTTTTTTTAAAATCAATTTACAAAAATTATTTCTTTAACACCTTTGAATTCAATAGAATTTAAAAAAAAAAAAAAAAATTCAAACAAAAAAATAAATAATATAAAAAAATTAAAACTAAAAAAAAAAATTTAAATTCAATAAATTTGTACAAGGTATAACAACAAAAAAAAAAAAAAAAAAAGTTAAAATACTTACAAAAGCATTTCGTTATTAAGTAAACAAATAATAATATATATACTTTTACACAGTGCCTTAAATAAATAAATAAAATAATAATTCACACTTTCCTTTAAAGTTTGAAAGTTGTATTCTTTTATTTGCGGTATGATGTCACAAAGATACTTACTTATAGACAACTTCCGAGGAGCGAACTCCAAAGAGTGATTTCCTTTGTAAAGTGGTTGAGCTTGTGGAAACATTGATAACTGTTTAAAACATTGAATTATCATAACATTAAATTACAAAGAAATAAAGTCAGCCTAATTTCAATTTAATGAAATCTAAGGTAATACATGTTATCTATGTAAAAAAAAAAAATAATAATAAAGAGTGAAACATATTTTTTTTTTTGTAATATATCAGTTTATTGTTTTACTAGTTTAAAATTTTTTTTTTTCTTTTTGAAAAATGATTATTCTGTATCATAAATATATATACCTTATATATATATATTTCAATGTTTGTGCATTGAATCTTAAATTTAAAACGTGAAAAATAATAAAAAATATGGACAATCAAATTATAAATATGGTAAAATAATAAAATTGAAAATTATCATTTTTGTTAAATTTGTATTTCATTTTCATTTTACGGTAATTTTATTTTTTAACGCTTTGTAAATATCTACGAAATCTTCATATTAAATAAAAAATACTTATTTTAAATTTGGATAATTCAGGAGGAATATTTTCCAGATTTATTTTCAATGACGGTTATAGATAGGTATTGCAACGAAATACGTTACTTATCGTGGCAGAAGATAAGATTCGAATTAAAAATAAATTGTCGAAAACAATACAAAATTTTTTAACAACTTTCGCTCGTGTCTTTTTGTCGAACTTTCTGCTGTTTGTTTATGAAAAGGTATTGTCGATTATAAGTATTATTTCTTCGTTTTTTAGAATTATTAATTTACGCATTCTAATTATTGATGAATTAAAAATTGATTTTTGATAAATTTATAAATTATGACATAGATTATTTTATGTATTGGTCCAAAGTTACTTAATCTCTGGGTATTTTTTTATAACTAAATATTATAGCAAATTTTTACTACTTTTAAACGTGAATAAAGGTTATCTTTTATTAAAATTGATTTTCATCAAATTTATTTACTATCCTATTTATTATAGACAAAATACCCGATTAGATGAGCGGAAATATAAAAAATTCAAATGGCTATGATGTTGAACTTAGAGAGCGAAGAAGTAAAGTAATCTCTCGAAAACTCTCTTCTTCTAGGTAAGTATTATTTAATGAAGAGTGTTACTTAAAAATAGTGTAATATTTTATTAAAAATTTTTTGTTCCTTTTTAATAAATAATTTTTTTTTTTTTTTTGCAGTAAGAAAAACAATTCAGGGGTTAATGATGGAGTATTAAATTTTCTTGAAAAAGATCTTTGTGATTGTCTTATTGAAAACTGTCCCGGATGTCATTTCCCCTGTTTAAAATGTCGTTCCTATAAATGTGGTGCCGAGTGCAGGTATAATTATTTAGATATTTAATGAGTTGTAAAATTAAAAAAACTTTAATTTTTTAACATTTAATGTTAAATAAATTTATACTTTTTTTTAGGATCAATAGAAAATGGGTATATGAAGAAGTAGAAAATGAAAGTGATGCTTATGTGACTAGAACCGATAATTTAATGCAATCTGTTTAATATATTTTCTATTCATGTTATATTTTCAATCGTAGAATTTTATTTTTCTAATATTTGTGTGTAATATAATCAATTAAATCAAATGTTTATTTATGTTTAAAGTTTAATTTCTTTTTTTTAAATTTTTTTTTCTCTTTTATAGATTTTAGGTAAAATTTTTAATAATTAAAAAATAAAATTTTTCGTATACATCTTACCTCGATTTATGTTGTTATTCATTATTTTTGTGCTCCATTCTTCCATGTGCTCCATTCTTTCATGTGCTCCATTCTTTCATGTGCTCCATGCTATATATAAATGTATATATTTAATAAAAATTTTTTTTTTTTAACTTAACCTTTTTACACAAACATAAAAAACAACTTTGGGGAGACAAATTAAGGAAAAAGATTTATACAAAATCATTTTATTATTAACAGCCTGAAATAATTTATTTAGGCTTTATAAAACAATTGTAGAGGTTGTAGTTGTATAATCGTAAGGTTGTAGTTTTCAATTTTGAGGTAAAGTACTTAATTTAAAAGAATTTCATTGTATTTACTTATTGAATAATGAACATTCTTTTCATTGAAATGGAACATGTTTGAAAAAACACTTTCAGGATTTTAAAAAATAATTCATTAAAAGAGAGGAAAAAAAAATTTATACTAAATCAAATTTATTCATTTTATTATTATTAATAATATGATATTTTTAAATTAACAAAATCAAACAGTTGCCATAAGTTAGTTTCATCCATTAATTTAAAATAAAAATAAAAAAAAAAAGAGAGAGAGAAAGAGGGTAAAATTTAAAATATTGAAAAGGATAAGAGGGCAAAGTTCAATGGAAAACTCAAAGTAAAAATTTTTAAATTAAATTTTTTCAAGTTGTAAGTGAAATTCTTTTTAACGACAGAGTTGTCAAATTTTGAACCGATTGCCAAAGGAAGTAAATTAAAATCATACTCATTAATAATTCAGAACACAAAACGATAATGCTGAAAGCGGCCTCCTTTGAGTCAAATTCAGTTCCGACCAGGTTCATATAAAAAAGGTGATGCTTTTTTATATTCAAAAAAGCTTTGACTCCTTTTTTTTTTTTTCTCCAGAATTTCATCAGGCTCTTTAATTTACTGCATAATATTTTGTTTTTGGCTACCAAATTTCTCTGGAAAATTTAAATTTATTTTATTTATTTTTTTTTTCCCTTCAAAAAGTTTTTCACTTTTTATTTATTTTCCCTTATTTTAAAACTTTAAATAAATTGCTTTTTTTTTTTTTTTTTTAAATCTTTTTACTACAAAAATTACATAAATAATTATAGGTTTTAATAAGTTTTGTAATTACAAAAACTAAAATATAATACTATCAAAAAGGTTTAAAATGAAAACATTATTATTATTATTATTATTATTATTATTATAATAAAAATTTTAAAGTTTTAAATTACAATTTTGCAAAGGAAAAATAAAAAAAAGGAGAAAAATTGGAAATAATAATTAACCGATATGCATTATGTGAAATTGTTGTTATTATTATTATTATTATTTTTAAAATTATCACATTTTTTTTTGTATTTTTGACGTCATATCCTCTACGCCTGTCATGTCAAAGTCGAACTTTCAATTCTCATGGGTAAAATATTAATGGACAAATGTCGTATAATAAAAACTCGAACCTAAAGTTGGCCTCCCAAATAGGACGACCACAGGTCGTCACCATCCAATAAATATTTTTTTTTTTATACGTATATACATCGTTTAACGTATTTTAAATAATAATAATAATAATAATTGATTTTTATAATAATTATTATTATTATAATTATTTTTTTTACTAATTGAAAGAAAATATGTTTGTGTGTGTCGCCTTGTGAAACCGCAAACAAATGTTTGTTAAAACAAGCAATAATTTAAATGGCGGCATTTGTTCGTGGTCATCTAGAAAATGAAGGGAGACAAAGAATGAGGAAGACAAAGAATTATAAAATTCCCTTTTCTCTCTCTCTCACTCTCCTCTCTCTCTCTCTCTCTCTCTCTGTCTCTCTGTGTGTTGTTGGAATTACATATAAAAAATAAAAACAAATTTCACGTCTTTACAACCGTTACATTTTTATACATTTAAAAATAACATTAAAAAAAAAACAACAACGGTGATAGTAATACTAATAATAATAATAATAATAATAATAATAACGTCGGGGTTTTTTTTTTTTTTAGATAATTTTTTCAATGGATTTGTTTCTAATGCGTCTGCTTACGATTTAAAATAAATAATCCGTTACGCGATTATATATTATTTACACTTTAAAAAAAAAGTATTGTTATTATTATTATTATCCGGTTATTTAAAAAAAAATCATTTATTTTTAAACATATATATTCATATCCTTCTCCTCTCCCTTCTCCCCTACCCCTCCATAAATAAATTCACCGGTTAAATAAAAAAATAAATTAAAAAAAATATTGAAACAAAGTTAAAAGTTTAAAAAAAAAAAAGTGGCAGTAGTAGTGGTAGTGGCAGTAAGGGTGGTGGTGGCAGTAGCGGTGGTGGTGGCAGTAGCGGTGGTAGTGGTAGTAGCGGTGGTGGTGGCAGTAGTTTATTATTATTTTAAAAAATACAGTTTTCTTCTTAAGTTTATGGAGTCACATACAAAATATATATAAATATATATTTTACGTTAAAAAAAAATAAAAAAAGGTAGAAAATAATTTAATTTGCATTTATGAATATAAAGTATACGATATTGTAGGTTTTTATTGCAGGAGTCTCTAGACCACTTTTTGTTGTATTTCGAACCTCAGCGGATTCTCCATTTAAACCCCCTAGTTTTATGACTTTTTTTTTTTTTTTTTAAAAAAAGTCTTTTATATAAAAATTTAACAAATCTGTAATGTAAACTATGTTTTTAAAAATAATTGTATAATAAAATAAATACCCATCCCCCTTCACCTTTCCCTCTCTCCCCCCCGTAACAACAACAAAAAAAAAAAAGGCGAAAGAAGGAAACGAGTTGGAAAAAAAAATTTTACTTAATTATATATATCATGTAGAAAAATACATAATTTTTTTTTTTAATTTAAATTTAAATTTAAATTTGTTTTCCTTTAAAGTGACGTGTGTATATAAATTTAAATTTCTTTTTTTTAAATCAAATCATTATTGAATCATTGAATCGTAAAACAATTTACGCATATTTTCTCTCTTTTTATATGATATATAATTAATATTAGAAAAGAAAAGGAAAAAAAATTTTTTTTTTTTTTTTCATCATCAACCCTTAATTTTATTATTATTATTATTATTTCACGAGGTTGTAATCATTCAATGAATAATTCAGTTAACACATAAAAAGAAGAAGATGAAGATGAAAGAGAAGGAACTTGGCAATCAATTTTAATTTTTTTTTTCAAAAGAAAATTTTTTTTTTTTTTTAATTAACACTTGAATTATTATTTAATCATAAAAAAATTGTTATCGATTGAAAAATTTGATTAAAAATGTCGTCGTTTGAGTGTTTTCTGGGGGGG
>NW_002987447.1:276773-278952 GCF_000006295.1 Pediculus humanus corporis
TGAAAAAAAAAAAAATAATAATAATAATAATAATAAAATCCGAGTGTTTTTCCAGTTTTTTTTTTAGCGTGAGTATAAAAATGACCCTTTTTTTTTTTTTTAATTATTCCAACAGCTTCTTTTTTTTCTTTTTTTTTTTTTTTTTTTTTTTTTTAAACGATTAATTATAAATCAAAAAAAAAAAAAATAAGGGTTAAAAAAAAAAATAATAATAATAAATTGTAATAATGAAAAACCAAAACAAATATCAAGAAAAAAAAAAAAAAATTTATCAAATGGAGAAAAATAAAAAAAATAAAAAAAAATTAAATTGCCTTTGATGAATTATTGAAAATCTGTTGTAATATATATATTTTCGTTTGCACAATCATGTTTGTTTGTTTGTTTGTTGTTTGTTTTTCTTTTTATTTTTTCCCTTCGATAAAATTTCATGACATTTTTTTTCGTCGTCGTTGTTGCTGTTGTTGTTGTTGGAACGTTTAAACACATTTTTCCATTTGATCCTGTCATCAAATTTTATCGAAACCGATTTTAAAAGCATTTTAGCTATATAATAATCCTCCCATTTTCCTTTTCCCTTTTCATTTTTCATTTTTTCCATTTTTTCCATTTTTTTTAATTTTCCGATGTTTCCAAAAAACAACAAACGAACGAACAAACAAAACAAATAATGTTTATGATGATAAGGGCGATGGTTTTTTTTTTCGATGCTTCGACTTACATTATTATTAAATGTTTAAATTTTTTTATTTATAATCATTATTATTATTATTATTAAAATAAAATAAATAAATAAAAACAAAAACAAAACCACAGTTTTTATGAATTTTTTTTTTTAAATTAATAATAAAAGCACCGGTAAAAAAAAAGAGTAAAAAACATAAAAAAACTTTTTTAATTTTTATTTTCATTAATAATAAAAAAAAAAACAAAAATAAATTTCTTTTTTTGTTTTTCTTTTTTGTTTTTATTCGTTTTTATAAAAGAAAACAAAGTGAAAAAGTTTAAAAAAAAAAAAAAAAAGTGAAACAAGTTAAGAATCCTAAAGTTGAATCGTTGAAAAGGAACCATAACAATGTTATTTACCGTAAAATCGTTTGTTGATCGTTTGTTTTTATCGTATACCCTTTTTTTTCCTTTTTTTCCTTTTTATCCCCTCCTTTTTTCCTTTTTTTCCCTCCTTTTTTCCTTTATTGTTATAATTAATTTAACGATAATTACCTTTAATTTTTTAATCGTTTGACGATATTTTTCATATGATATGACGACGTTGTTTCTTCGAAACGGTCCATCCATCCGCGCACCCGCACACCCGCACTCACACACACGTGAAATTTTCCCATGGCCGAAGAAGATGAGAAAAAAAAAAAAAAAACAAAGCCTTTAAGCCTTTTCCTGTGTCGGGCTCGAAGGTAGTAGTAGTAGTGGTAGTAGTAGTAGTAGTCAGTCGATTTATCACTTGTCTAAATGATAAATTCAGGTTGTTAAAAACCTCCATTCAACGTTTTGCCATTTTCCTCCCCCCCCCATTCAACCTCCCCCACTTACTCCGACCCCCACTCGCCCCCGCCCACGTTCGCTTTCTTTTTTCTCTTCAATTTTTTATTTTTATTTTTTTTATTTTTTTTCGAGGCTTTGTATTTGTACAAGAGAATGAATTGTGGGTTATTTAGAGTTTTTTTTTTTTTTTTTTTTTTAAGTTTAAAAAGCGAGCGTGAAAGGATAAACCGAGTGAAAGATGAGTTATTATTATTATTATTTTTTTTTTTTTCACATATATATATATATATATATATATATATATATATATATATATATATATATACATTTTTTTTCTTGGAGACTATAATAATAATAATAATAATAATAACTTTATAATGGGGAAATTAGTATTCCTCCAAGTATTATACCTACAAATATTTATATTTATGTATTTTATTTATTTATTTATGACGTCATAATAATTTTTTTTTTTATTTATTTAAGAACAAGAATTATTATCCCTCGAAATCGAAAACAATCGAGAATTGTCAAATAATAATAATAATAATAAAAGTTTTTTTTTGTTGAAATCATCAACGAAAATTAACAAAAAAAAAGATAATAATAATAATAATAATAACAACGTTAATGTTATTAAAAATAAAAATAAAACAATGAATTCGTTAAAATGATATAG
>NW_002987447.1:279411-280982 GCF_000006295.1 Pediculus humanus corporis
AAAAAAAAAAAGTAATGGAAAGTTGAATTGAATTTAAAAATTATTCATTCATACACGGGGGGATCATTAATTACAAAAAAATCACTATACAAAAGTGGATACACTGATAACGATAAATTTTAATGATAATAATGATAATGATGAGATGAATAATGAGATGAATAATGATTATTATTATTATTATTATTTATATTATTTTGGCAGGTTTTTTTTCTTACAATTTTATTACGTGAGAAAATTTATTTTAAATAAATTTATTAATGATGATGATGATGATGATGATAATGATAATTGTTTTATTTTATGAAATGATTTTATAATAAATAATAATAATAATAATAATAATCGATTTATTTATTTTTTTTTTTTTAAAGAAAATTTTCAGGAAAAAAAAAGAAAAATCACAGAAAGGAATTAATTTTTGTAACGTTCATTAAAAAAAATTAGTTTTATTATTATTATTATTTTTATTATTATTATTATTATTATCATTAAACTTTTTTTTTTAAATTCAATTCGAAATATAAAAAAAAAAAAAAAAAAAAAGAAAATTCTCATTAGATGACGACGTGTAATTTCATTTTAATGGAAATGTCCCACCTCAACCCTAGTCTCCCTCCCCTAAAAAAAAAAAAAAAAATTATATTTTTCTACAAAAAAAAAAGGGGGGGAGGTTAAAAGAGGTGTCGGTGGTGGTGGTGGGGAGAGGGTAGAAGAAAAAAAAGGATTCATGATGTTGTGTCAGACGTTTTATATTAATGTTTGTTTTTGTTTTTTTTTTTTTTTTTTTTTTTTGTGAAAAATTTACTTTTATAAATTTTTATGTCGCTTGTTCGAAAAAAAAAAACAATTTTTTATAACGTTTTAAATTAATATGTTAAATAAAATTTAATTGGGGGTAATTATTTTTACATTTTTTTTTATAAACGTAATAATAATAATAATAATAATTATAATTTTTAAATTAAAATTTATTTTAATGTATTAATAATTTTTATTGCATTATATTTGATTCAGGTTTTTCCTTATTATTATTATCGTATTTCCTTTCGATTTAATAAAATCTCATGATTTTCTACACACACCTACGCATAATATTAAAATTTAATAATAATAATAATAAGTCAATTTATTTTTAAATGAAAAAAGATTGAATGAAATTTTAAAATGAGATGGATTTTTTATATGAATGAATTTAATTTTTTTCTTTTTTCTTTTAGCCAATTTTCTAACTTAAAGTGTTAATTATAAGAAAAAAGTAAATATAAAGCAGACGATAAAAAAAAGAAAGAATGAAAGAAGGGAGGGAGGTAAAAAAAAAAAAATTTTTTTTTTAATTCAAAAACAAAATAAAAAAAAATTAAATTTTGTATATGAAGTGTGTGTATATGCGTGGGAGTTAATGTAACGCCCTCTCGCGTAAATAAAATAAAAAAAAAATTTTTTTTTATTGAAGCAAAGGATATTAAAAAAGGAAAAAAGGAAAAAAAAGGAAAATTTTTTTTTTATTAAAGGATGTAAACATATATGCGTTTATTTACTCTAAGCACCCAAGGAAAATATAATTTTTT
>NW_002987447.1:281002-283181 GCF_000006295.1 Pediculus humanus corporis
AATACAATAAACGTCGTCGAGTTTTAAAACAAAAAGAAAGGGGGAAAAAAGTGAAAAAAAAAAAAAAAATTAAAAACAGGTAAAAAGTTGTATTAAAATTCAACGGAAATTAACAATCTAAAGCATAAAAAAAAAAAAGGAAAAAGTTTTTCACATTAACTTTTGCCAAAGTGAGAAATTTATAAAATTTTTATCAGTTTTAACCGAGAAATTTTTTAACTTGAAAGTTGAGAAGCTTTTCAAAAAGTTTTTTTTCCTCCTTTCTTCTTTTCTCCTTTCTTTTTTATTTTATTTTTTTTTTTTATTTTGAATTAATTAAAAATTTTGCTGTAAGGTGTGAAAAATAAATAGGGTGGAGAGGAGGAGGCGCGAGGAGGTTCGAGGAGGTGCGAGGAGGTTCGAAGAGGTTCGAGGAGGTGCGAGGAGGCGCGAGGGGGAGGGAGAAAAAGCGAAGAACTGAGTGAAGAGAGTGCGGGGGGAGGAGCTAAGAGAAAAAGAAGCGAAGAGAGAAAGGGTTGAGGTATAAAAAAATGAGAGAGAGAGAGAGAGCGAGCGAAAATCACGTGGGTGGGGTTATTAGGATGAACGAAAACCTTATAGAAGCTATAAAACCTTTTTTCTTTCCTTATAGTAAAATAGTTTAACTTAAATTTAAATTATATATATATATTTTGAATTAAAACAAGTTAATTAATAACAAGACATATTGTTTATGTAATTATTAATCTTTTTAGAAAAGTTTTAACTAATTGTTAAAATTTTAATATTAAATATTAATAATGATGATGATAATATAAATAACGGTTTTTTTTTCGGGATGCGAATACGCGAATCAAATATTTTATTGATTTTTTTTCCTTTTTTCCTTTCTTTTATTAATATATACAAATTACGTATGAAAAAATTTTTTTTTTAAATTAGAATTGATTTTTTGAAGAGAGAGAGAGAGAAAGGAAAAAAAAATCAAATGCAATTTAACCTTATTCCCCCCTCTCTCTCTCCCTCTCCCCTTCGCCCCGTCCCGACCTTCTCACCCCCCGCTTAAAAAATTATTTTTTAATTTATTTATTTTACAAAATGGCGTCCGTCTTTTTTTTTTTTTTTTTACTGATTAATGCATGAATGAAACTAATTTTTTTTTCTCTCTCTCTCTCTGTCTTTTCTCTTTCTCTGTCTCTCTCTCCGTAAAGGATTAATTTTTTTTTTTTTACTTTAAGTGTAATAATTTTTATTTATTTATTTATATTTTTTTTTATTTTATATCATAAAAACTACGTTATTAATAACTAAAATAGGAAAGAAAAAAAAATATCATTTTACAAAAAAAAAAAAAAAATATGGAGGAAAAAGAGAAGAAGAAGGAAAAAACTAATTTTTAAGCGTAGAAAGGTTGTAGAGGTAGAGGAAAAAGCTGCATTAGCACCATGCAGTAGTTTTTTATTTTTAATGAATATAAGAGGAAAAAGAAGAAAAGAGGAGGAGGAGGAGGGGAGGAAGAGGATGCTGGGGGACTGAGTTGGATCCCACCGCAATCTTAGTAATGGAACCCGTGAGTCTTTTCCAATCCACCATTTCTTTCTCTCTCTCTATCTCTCTCTCTCTCTCTCTCTTTCGTTTTCTTTTCGTTTTTCTAAGTGCCTTTCTTGTGTTTCCTTGTATATTGCTACTTTTTCAAAAAAAAAAAAAAAGGAAAAAGAAAATTTTTTTTCTTTTTCTTTTCAACATATTTTTTTAATAAAAACTAATGTATATATATAAATGCGTGTGGGTGTGCGTGAGTGCGTGCGTGTGTGTTATATTACGTCATCGATATATAAATAAAATTTTCTTTTTTTGAAAAAGATTTTATTTTATTTAAAACTGTTAAATTATTGAAAAAATCCCAATTTAAAGGAAAAAAAATTAATAATTTTTTTTTTTTTTTTTTTTAAAGTTGTCGTCTTGCAGAAAAAAAAAAAAATTTAAATATAATTTTCTTATTCGTAGATATCAGAGTTTTAAATTAACTCCGGACGCCGCCATTTTTTTTTTCTTTTTTCGGATTGGAATAAAAGATAAATTTTTTTATAAAAAAATTACATATATATATATACCTCGCTTTTACGACTTTAATTTCTTTTATTATTATTATTATTATTTTATATTTGACCTTTTTACCTTTTTTAAAAATTAGAGAGAG
>NW_002987447.1:283458-284806 GCF_000006295.1 Pediculus humanus corporis
TTTTTTTTTTTTTTTCATTACTTTAACATACGTTTTTACCTTTTTTTTTTTTTTTTTAAAAAAAACATTCCGTTTAGAATGATTAATGGACAATATTTTCCATCTGTTTCCAACATTATTTTTTACTTTTCTAAATTTTCCTTTTTTTTCCTTTTCTCCTTTTCCTCCTTTTTATATGTATCTGATGATTATAATAATAATAATAATTGTTTTAAAAAGAAAAATTTACAAATTGTAACAGGAAAAAAAAAACATATTTGTGTTTATTTACCCAACCCACCCCCCCCCCCAAAAAAAAAAATGGTGGATAAAAAGAAGAAAAATGACATAAAATATTATCGATATTTATATTAAGTAAAAAAAATTGTTGTAACAAAATAGTTTTAATCTCTTTTATTTATTTATTTATTTTATTTTTTTAAACTAATTAATTAATCCTACTTTTTATTTATGTTATAAATTTTATAAAAAAAAAAAAAAAAAAAACGTAACGTACCTTAAAATTTTCTTTTTTTTTAATTTTCATTTAGAAACCCTTGGTAGCAGGTGTAAAAAATAATTCTCTCTCCCCTCCCCCCCCAATTTTATAACACATAAACTAATGTTTTCTTTTTCCTTTTTTTTTTAAATAATTAACGTTTAGAAATTAAAAAAGGATAGAAAAAGGATGGAAAAACAAAAGGGTGGAAAATAAAAATAAAAACAAAGTTAATATCATTTACGATTGAAAATGAGAGGCAAGAAAGAAAAACATGAAGAAATCTTTCAAAATTTCCCACAAAAAAAAAAAAAAGAGAGAGAGAGAGAGAAGAAGGAAAGAAGGAAAAAAAAAAAAAAACATTTTGATGGAGAAAATAAGAAGAGTGAAAGAAAGAGGAAAAAAAAAAAAAAAAAGAGAGAGAGAAGAATCTCGAGGGAAGATAACACACGCGTATAGAAAAACAAACATTTGGAAAATGGGGAGGCATTTGGAACGGGGGTAGGGGGTGCGAGGAGGTGAAGGGAGAGAAGAGGGGGTATGAGGGATAGGAGGGGGGGAGCGACAGGAAGGAAGCCCTGAATATTTCATGAGTTTTTCAGTTCCCTGCAGCAAATAAAATACTGTGGCAACGCATCAATTATTCGTTACTTTTAGACACTGCTTTCTCTTTCTTTTCGTTGCCCTTCATCTTTTTTTTTTTTTTTTTTTTAACATAAAAGCATCTAAAATTCAGGTCTTAATAATAAATTTTATATTAGATTTTCTTATTATTCACTTATATTTTATTCAATAAATAAAATAATAAAAAAAAAAAAAAATTTTTTTTTTTCTTTATTTCTTCATGTAATTAATAATTAATTATTACTA